>NC_052499.1:51911805-52066284 GCF_016617805.1 Bactrocera tryoni
TCACTCATCGTAAAAGTCCCCGAAAGCTAAAGTACTTCAGAAAAATAAGCGTACTATGTACATACTAAACACTAATGATTCTTGTGATGTGACATTTGGCACAGATGTCATTGACAGTCCTACCAACCTAGAAATAAAATCTTTCGATGAATTTTAGGAATATAGTATACAGCCACCTATGATCTTAGTCTCACGGATTGAATGCAAGACTTCAAGGTTGTGAGTTATGTACCAAAATCTTTACAAAGTCTAAAATTTTGAAAATGAAACCTTTGTAGTTGTTGTTGTCTCTATGTTGTCAATAAAATAATTTCCCAATAAAACCAACTAGGTGTAAGACCCTGATCTTATACTCTATTTATCAAAATTTAATAAAAATTAAAGCTAACGGGGGGATCTTGGTTACAATTATTTGGAAAATATATGTAACCGATTCATAAACCGACATAAAAGAAGATATTATTATTAAAGAAAGGAGCTATAATTATGTTTTATAATTTCATTACAAGACATAAAATACATACCAATTTGGCACAAGTAATTTATTTAAGTATGATTGAAATCGTAAAAAGTATAGCTTCAACCATTAAGCCTGCCTCAACTAACTTAGCTACGGTAATTTCAAAATGTGTGCAATTACTCAGGCAATTTTATATTGGCACATCTGTGCAAGTGTGTAAATATACCGTATACTACTTGTACAGGTACCATATTAAGCATATTGACCTGCCTCAAACTGTGCCACACCGTAACCCACAACGAGTGCGTTACAATCGCCTCGCCGCAGAAATAAAGTGAGTTCGTCAGTCTGTCAGTGGAAGAATGATGCGCAACGCACGGAAGCATCAGAGCGTTTGATGTGAAGTAAAAATGACTAAATGTGAATAAATGAGTTTTATTTACCATTCACCTACCGGCGACGAGCACGATCAGCGCGGCCAGGTGGTGGCAGCGGTGTCGCCGCCAAAGCCAAGCGTTGACTGTGTTAGCGGTGCTATCTTTGCGCACTTAACCAGAAATCAAGACGGCCGCAGTGTAAGCGTTGGCGATTATTATTACTCGTATTATACGGCGCTGACCATTTCTGCTGTTCAGTTTGATGCCGAACGTTAAGCTGTAAAAATCGCAGATTTGAAAACTGAGCGCGAGCTTTAAGGCGATTAGAATAGAATACTTAAAAGGTCGTTCGTATGCGCTTATGTAACTGGCTGCATTGAAAAGTGAAAGTGTTTGGCAGTGAATGCATTTTTCTTTTAAATAAATATATTTAAAAAAGTCCAAGGAGATGAGATATCAATTTCCGTTATTTTTATGCACATTTATGGTGATTTGTTGCTTTTGTAATAATGCAACTGGCAATAGTGATGAATATTTCTCGTCTGTGGCGGGTTTGGAAAAGCTGCTAATGGTGGAGTATGTGGTGTTGGATGAATTACAGAATTACATAGATTCTGTGCAGAAACACATTGATTCGTTGCAAAGGTAATCATGAAGAAAGTGGAAGAATATTGAGATGAAATCTTTTTGTTATAATATTTTGTATAGATCGTGTTTAATGTAGAAAAAACAAGAAAAACCGTTAAGTTTGGCTGCAGTGATAATAAAATATCTATCACAGGGACATTTGTTATAGCATAAAAGAGTACAAAAAGAACTTTATCTTGATTTTGAAAGGTCAGCGTAGGTTTGCAGTTATAAGTTGTTATATTGATCCGTTCAGCACAATTTGTTCAAGGATTGTTTGTATCGAAGTGATATCCTAAAGCGAACAAATATCGGCGGTTCCGAGGAGGTTCTGAAAAAGAAAATATGTAGTATAGACAGACGGATGAACATATAAACAATGCAAAACCGAAACAGTTTGTCACATTGATCATTTATACACATAGATACCTTTAAGGTGTCCGACCTTTCCTTACGGGTGTTACGAACTTCGGGACAAACTTAATATACGCTGTTAAGGGTATCATGAGTCGATGCTGTCCGAACAGCATTGTATCAATGTGAGATCTATCGGGAAATTCATGCGCTTTTGTTAGTTAAGGTTGTATATGGCCGTTCGATATTATTATATTCAATCGGTACTAAAACATATTAAGGAGATGTGTTGATGCGAAAAAATGCATTCATTATTGGATAATATTCGACCGAATAAACCGCGTCCAGCACGTAGTAAAAAATATATAGCAGCCGTGGCGACATCGCTTCGCTCTATGGGTTCTTGAAACGTTCAAAGAAGATCCGACGTTTTCGAGCCAAATTTTGTTCAGCGATGTGGTCCATTTCTGGCTCAAAAGACATGTAAACAAGCGAAATTGCCGCATTTGGAACGGAGAGCAACTTGAAGAGTTCCAAGAGCTGCTATTTTGTGAGTGAGAGTTGGAATTCAGAAATAACCACGGTTTGCTGTGCTTTATGGGCCGGTGGAATCATCGGTAAATATTTCCTCAAAAATGATGTCGGTGAAAAAGTAACCATCAATGGCGACCGTTATCGCGCCATGATAACCGACTATTCTCAATAAGACGGCGCCACTTTCCACACTTCGCATCAATCAATGGATTTATTGAGAGTACATTTTGGTGAACCGATAATTTCACCTTTTGAGCTGGTCGATTGGCCACCAAGATCGTGTGATATCACATCGTTAGACTTTTCCTGTAGGGATCTAAAGTATATGTGAACAAACCCACTTCGATTCAAGCCTTGGAGCAAAACACCACGCGTATCATTCGCCAGTTACCAGTCGAAATGCTCGAAAATTGGACTCAACTGATGGACCATCTGAGCCAGCATTTGAAAGAGATAATCTTCAAAAAATATATGCCAAAGAATGTTCTTTCAAGTTATAATAAACATTCCCTTTGAATTTGAAGTTTTTATGTTTTTTCTTTAAAAAAGTAGGAAACCTCGAAATGGATTACTTTTTAGTGTATGTAGTTAGCCCACTAGGTCTTTGCGTCCCACAAGACCTTTAGACATTTCTACCAAAATTCCAAAATCTAGCTCTCAACGAGATACGAAACGAAAGCGTGGGAGTAGAACTTCTCAAAAGTCTTTTCTCAAGCTTGATATTTTTAATTCTTCTAAAGACGCTGCAAAAAATTGGTTTCTACTAAAATTAGTAGTGTCAACACAAGTTATAATGAATGAGTGTGATGGGATAATTGGATTATTTTGTGCAAAAATAAAATTAAATGGATTTTATGTCTAAAAGGTGTTAAATGTTTGCCGAATGTTTAGCACAATAAATCATTGGAGAATATATTGAATGAAGATATTGTCATCAAGAATTGCATTATAAATGCTAAGACTTGTTCGTTTAGGTGCTGACAGCCAAACAATCATTAACTGAAGTCAAATCCATCACATACTATATGTATGTATATTCTGTTATTTATTGTTGTAGATAATATGCTAGCGGTTGTGTTTTCGAAGCGATTCGTTAGAAGTTCAAAGTAAAGTTGAGAATGAGATGAAATCGGCATATGTCTTTGGAATAAGCTTGAACTATAAACGGTTTTAGTTTTCATTCATGAAATAAATTTCAACCAGCTTAATTAATATTTTTCAAAATAGCTATATTTTTTAAATTATAAACATTTTGAAAATATTTTAAAATATAAAATAAAAGAAAAAAATAGAAATCATAGCTAAAACTAATCATTTCTCAAAATATAGTTTAACATTGATAATTCAATTCAACTACAATTACCAAATATGCATTCTTCAATTATTATTACCAACTTAAATTCACTAACGGTATAACGAAACTCGATTTAATGAAAATGTGTTTTTGTTTTGGTGAAGAAATAAAAAAACAAAAACTGATTCAATTCATGTACGTATAAATACATACAAGCAAATGCCCTTAATTGCCGTAAAAAGATAGAAATCTTCAAGTTACTTAAGCTCCAAATCTTTTTCTCTTCACGCTTATGATTGTGGTTACAACCTCAAGGTCACAAGTATGAACCAACGTGCCGCGTCCGACACCTAACAAAAACGCATAAATTATTACTTTTTATACGGATGTACATACTATATGTATATGTATATGTATATAATATGGCAAGCCTTTCGTTGTATGCAATAAAAAATGGCAATGAACATGAAAATTGATTACACAAGAAACACAGTGACATCAAAAATGATTTTTATGTGATCCCCAACAAAGTAAAGTGTAAATTAATGAGTACTTTGATGAGATACTTTTCGTATTAAGTCAGATTGTATACTCAGTTTGTGCCATAGTGAGAGTTGGAAGACAAATGTCTGAGCTTTTAATAACGCAATAAATATTTAAAAAAAAAAAACTGGCGTTTTTAGCATATATTTTTATAGAATGTTCCAAGCTAAACGAAATTATATACGACTTCGACTATTATGACTGTCAACAGTGATGTGGGAGGCCAGACGCGAATGCGGTGACTATTTGTTTGATGTCAGGAGATATTTCGTCTTGTCCTCGTTCGCAACCAGGCCCATACGCTTCGCTTCCTTATCCAGTCTGCCGCTTTGTTGTTCTTCCGATGAATATATTCACTGAATAAGAACAAATTGCCCATATTTTGATGCTTAAGCCACATACTAGCGACCTTTTGCAACAGACTTAACACTATCGGACCATGATGTGTGTGGTAAATATTGTGCAGATCGCTTTCAACGCCCTCGCACGACGCGCTGACCGTTGAACGCCATCATGTTCAAATATAGTGATAATTTTTTTTATAAATTCGTCCAACCGTAAAGTGTAAATATGTTTGTACACTAATGTAAAATTAATAATGAAATAGGCGTAGGCGGATGTCATCTATAGGCATTTGCTTAGAATTGATTATGGTGTTAAAATAACCGTAGGCGGCATACATATGTAGATATCTAGATAGGTGTAAAGCCTATTTATTATCGTAATGAACTGAAGAAACAACTTAATTAGACATACTATAAATTAATTATGTACTCTTATTCTGTTTGAATGAGATGAAAATATCATTTGATTTTTTTTGGTTAATATTATTCAGAGTTAGTCTTGAGAGAATAAGTAAAATAATCATAAATAGCAACCTCATAATCGTGTTCTTGAAGTATGGCAAAGGGTGTTATATCAATTTGCAAGTCAGAAAAAAAGGGTTTTTGTGATTTTTTCCAAGAAACATTGCATTTAATAAATAAGTAAGAAATGTGCATTTTGAGAATTTAATGTACTCTAGTAATCGGTGACTAATTTTGAAAAATTTGAATTCACTTGACACCGCACCCGATCTGAAGGATCCAAAAAGCTTTACAAAAAATGCATCGTTTTTGAAAAAACTCATAAATTATTAATTTAATTGAACAGAAATTATTAGCGTTATCTGACGAATATATCTAAGAGCGTCGTATGAAAATTTTCAGTCGATCCTTACAGCTGTTTCGAAGAAATTTTCCACACCGACACTGAAAACAGCGCTTTGATGAAAACGCTTAAAAATTTTGAGAGCCGATTACATGAAGTGTAAATACGCTCATATCTCAGAAACTGTTTATCGGATCTACTTCAAATTTTCGTAGACTATTCTCGAAAGTATGTACAAAATTCGATATACATACATGCAAATTTTTTGATATTCTGAAGTGAATAGAAACCTTTAATCATACAATTTATATACCATTTTGCCAAGTACATATGTATCATAACCTCTGTTTTTGTGTTAATCGAATCGAAACAGTGCCGTATATAAAATGCAAAAAATAAACTAAAATAAACAATTAAAATAATAATAAATCAAAAAACAAATAGCATACGATTTTTAAATGCGTCAATCTTTAGTTTAGCAGCAAATATACATAAGTCATATACATACGTATGCCTAATTAGTCGAACAGTTGCTTTACAAATCACTTTTTATGAACAACCTGCTGCCATTATTGCGGTTTAAGGCAAACGTAATTACATTTTTAATACCAATAAATTTTTTGGTAAATATACAACTATGTAGCTAACCATTTTATTCACTTGCTCTCCCACAATGCAGTTATAAATTAACATCTTCACGCAACTGAAAATAAAAACAAGTAAGGAAGGGCTAAATTCGGGTGTCACCGTACCATTTTATACTCTCGCATGATAAAGTGATAATCGAGATTTCATTATCCGTCATTTACATATTTTTCAAATAACGTATTTGTGTAAAGTTTTATTCCGCTATCATCATTGGTTCCTAATGTATATATTATACAGAGAAGGCATCAGATGGAATTCAAAATAGCGTTATATTGGAAGAAGGTGTGGTTGTGAACAGATTTCACCCATATTTCGTACATGTCATCAGGTTGTTAAGAAAATATTATATACCGAATTTCATTGAAATCGGTAATGTAGTTCCTGAGATATGGTTTTTGGTCCATATTCAATTTTTAAAAAAAGCCTGGGTGCAGCTTCCTTCTGCCATTTCTTCCGTAAAATTTAGTGTTTCTGACTTTTTTTGTTAGTCAGTTAACGCACTTTTAGTGATTTTCAACATAACCTTTGTATGGGAGGTGGGCGTGGTTATTATCCGATTTCTTCCATTTTTGACCTGTATATGGAAATGCCTGAAGGAAACGACTCTATAGAGTTTGGTTGACATAGTTATAGTAGTTTCCGAGATATGTACAAAAAAACTTAGTAGGGGGCGGGGCCACGCCCACTTTTACAAAAAAGTTACGTCCAAATATGCCCCTCCCTAATGCGATCCTTTGTGCCAAATTTCACTTTAATATCTTTATTTATGGCTTAGTTATGACACTTTATAGGTATTCGGTTTTCGCCATTTTGTGGACGTGGCAGTGGGCCGATTTTGCCGATCTTCGAACTTAACCTTCTTATGGAGCCAAGAAATACGTGTACCAAGTTTCATCATGATATCTCAATTTTTACTCAAGTTACAGCTTGCACGGACGGACGGACGGACAGACAGACATCCGGATTTCGACTCTACTCGTCACCCTTATCACTTTGGTATATATAACCCTATATCTGACTCTTTTAGTTTTGCGACTTACAAACAACCGTTATGTGAACAAAACTATAATACTCTCCTTAGCAACTTTGTTGCGAGAGTATAAAAAACTTAAATTTATTCAACTTCTTTATTGTGTTTATTTATTGGCAGCATGACTTTTCTGACATGTGTTCCTAAATGAAACGATTGTTTTTTGTTTTCAAAGTAGCGAAAGCACACAAGTTTCAACAATATTCAAAAAAATTATTTGATATTATTAGTTATATTATTTGAAAGATTTCGAATGATTTATGTGTAGAACGGAGAAGTTGAAAAGCCATCTATCTTTTGTCTAAAATTCTAAATATAAAATACTAAATACATATGTACATCTAAATGGCCCTCACGCTCCGTTCCATATATACGTATCTATCCATTTACGCCAATTTTCGATGATCGGTGCAGCAATTCGGTTTGAATTTCGGCTACAGAGCTTTGGTGGTTGATTGTTGTAAGCCTTTGATTTAACATACAATATGACTCGGAAATTGTAAATAAAACGCAAAGTATTTAATTTTCATATGTTCAATATTTATTTTGTCGCCTTCAAAGTAAACCCCACCAGATGTAATACACCTAAGTCAACGATTTTTGGGATGGCCAAAACAGCTCCTTCAGCGAATTTTCTCTTCGACCGACTGGAAATGGATGCGGTAATTTCATTTTAGGAACATGAAAAAATCACTCGGAGCCAACTCTGGTGAATATGGTGGTTGATCGATGGTATCCATTGGGTTTTTGGCTTTAAAATCGGTCACAATCGTGGTTCGATGCGATGGTGCATTATGTTCTTCCCCAATTTCGGCCGTTTTCGACGGATATTCTCACGCAAGAACCTCAATACGGCGAAATAAAACTCTTTATTGACCGTCTGTACTTCCGGAATATATTCATGATGCTCCAAACGAGGCTGTTTTCTTCTTTTCATTGGTAGTGCTTTTTACGTGGCGGGTCCCAAACACAACGAATAACCCCGGGGAGGGATGCATCGCCTTCTCACTTTAGCTCGCCTTCAAACGGTTTTTTTTTGGCTACACAGAGGATACTAGGTCTAGGATCGGAAGTCGTTAACTGCTTGAGCCATATGTAAAATAATCGTTTCTGGCCGCTCCAAACTTAATGGCGCTCAGAGAACTTTCCTCACTTGCATGAACTTCTACACCTGGCTTCATCCGCAAAAATCCTCTAAATATGATTTTTCCGAATCATAAATGTTAAATTTGAGAAACTGCAAATAATAATACTTGAAATTGACAGTAATTCTGTTTCTTATTTGTTGGAACTGTTTGCTTGAACAAACTTCTGATTGCGAAAATTCATTCTGTGGATGAAAGACTAGAATTCATTGAGCAAAAAATCTCAAAACAGCTGCCAAAATATAGAAAATAAAAAACGCTTCACAATTAATTGTCGAAATATGTGATTTTTGTAGCTTGTAATTTATTAAGATTAACCTTTTTTTGCAAAAACCTTTATTAACTGCTTGATTGTGTGTACAGTTATTAAAAAACAACAATTCAGCATTATTTCTCTTTAACTTTGCTGTTGCTAAAAATTGTTTTAGAATGCGATAAACAAATCACGCTTCGGTGGTTAAAATTTTTTTTTTTCAAAATTTATGGGTTTTGTGTGAGCAACGTAGCTCTTCATAACAATACTGACTGGAATTCTATGAAATTAATTTGTTGAAGAGAATTGATAATAAAAAAGTCTTGTTAATGGGAATGTTGGAAATAAAATTGTAAGTGTCTTCGACTTTCTGCTTAATAATTGAATTTTTGTTTATTTTTATTTCCGCGGTTTCATATTCATATTTTGAACAAATTATTAACACATAAATAAAATTTTTATGACAGTAAAAAATAAGTAATTGCAATCATAAATTTCCAGCTCTTGAAGTTATGGTGCCAGCTGCGGATTTATCTGTTATGTACTCCTTGATACGGTTTTGAATAAATTATATACTTATGCTAATGCTCCCACTCTTTTATATTTATGAATATTTTATGCAATCGGCGGTAACGTCAGCGCCATTTAAGGCCTATAAAGGGCCGTGTGTTTTACTAAGCCTCAAATGTGAGAATTTTAAGCGTTAATTCATAACTTTTTTGAAAGGCAAATAGACCACAGACTGTTATTCCATTATTCGCTAATAAATTTTTTTTTTCTTCTTCAGAAAATATAAGAGGCTTATGTTTGACGGAGGCCTACAATTTATGTGGCGCTATCGATTACAATTATGTATGTGACATGGTCTATGCCCAGCACTCAACACCATTTTCAACTAAAATATTGTTTAGTAAAATCTCTCTCTCTCGACTCTATTTGTAGTAGCACAGAATTCTTTAATTTTTTTAAATGTTTCATATAACATTCATTTTATTAGGAGGTATATTTGTTGTTCTCATGTAAAGATAAAATAAAATTCCTTTTTCTTTATCCCCCTTGTTCAAGTCGCTAAAATCTGACCATATTTTTTAAAAAGCAATTTGCAAAAATTGCAGATTCTTAACTTTGTGGCAGAAAGTAAATATAAGATAGACCGAAGTGTAATAATTTAAAGTATAAAAGTAATAGAGTTGAAACAATAATGTTTATGTATTCATAAATTGTTTATATCTTTATTGTGGCGGCGTTTAGATTTCATTTTTGTTTTTTGGTTTGATGAACATTTCATTTATATTAGTCATAGCTACACCAACTGGTTTGTTTCTAGATAAATAATCTTTGTATTTTATATCGTAATTATAAATTTGAAAAAAGCGCATACAATTTTTTTTATTCAACTAGCTTTATATACTACTATGAGCAAAAAATAGTAAGACTTTGTTCGTAACTTTAAAATTCTTAATTTATCCTTCAAAACCTATGTCGTTCTTTCCAAAGTAATCCCCTCTGGTACCAATACACTTGAGCCAACGTTTTTCCGACCCTTGAAACAGTTGTTTAAATAAATTTCCGGAATAGCCTTCAATGCGCCTTGCGATTCTCATTTAATGTCTTCAGTTGATTCAAAACTCTTTCCTCGGAGCGGTCGTTTGAATTTGCTGAATAGCCAGAAGTCACATGGAGCTAAATCTGGCGAATACGGTGGTTGAGACACGACATTGGTTGAAAATTAATCGAAAAACTCACGAAGAATAAATGCAGTATGCGACGGTGCATTATCGTGCTGCAAAAACCAGGAGTTGTCGGCCACTAATTCCGACCTCTTTTCACGAATAGCTTTGCGCAAACGAGACTAATACTCAAATAATATTCCTTGTTGACACTTTGGCCGGTTGTAAGGAATCCGGCGTGCACCACACTTTGATAATCGAATAAAACTATCAACGTAACCCTGATTTTTGACCTGCTGTGACGATGTTTTTTTCGGCTTCGGCACGATATTCGGTCGATTAGTCGTCCGTTTCCGGGTCATCCCAGTATTCGGAAAGCAATGTTTCAGGCGATGCTGTTCTCACTGATTCTTCCGATGTACCAACGATGCAAGTAATATCTCTTACTATTAATCCTCGATTCTCAAGAACCAATTCCCTTATTTTATTGGCGTGTTGATCATAAGTTGATGTTAATGGCGCTCCTCGTGGCTCATCGTCAACACGTTCTTGACTCTCTTTGAATAATTTGAAACCCTTGCTCGCAACAAACCATTATCGCCGAAGGTCCTTAATTAACATTCAGAACGTTTCAGCAACAGAAATTGAATTCTACACGCAAAATTTAATGGAAGTTCTTTGTTGAATAATTTTACTCGTCGTAAAAATCGTAGAATGCACTTTATGTACTTCAGAAAACAAGCATATACTAAACACTAATGACTATTTTGATGTGACATTTGGCACAGATGTCACTGACAGGCATACCAACCTAAAAGGAAAATATTTCGACGAATGGGTTTTCGCGTAAAATTTAAACCAAAAACTCTTACTGTTTTTTGCCCAAGTTAATACATTTTATATTTGAGTTTTGTGCTTTATATCTATATCTGTATGGTGGATTACTGTAAAAGGTTAATGAAGAAGATCTCGACTTTGGTCTAGACTCTATGTATCTTATTTTAATATTTTCCGTCAACTTTTCTAACCTATTGCGAAATATTTGAGGTATTTTAGTGTTAGAATTCAACCCTTACTTTTCAGCAAATTGACGAATACATAGAAAACCGTTACATTCGGATAGATTTCGACTTCTAGATGATTCTCCTTATAAATTCACAGATTCGTATCTTAGTAACAGCTGCAGATGTAATTCATTCATGAACAGTCCCAGCACTAGTACTTAGTAAAGGTTAATGGAACCTCAGGTCGATTTATTAGGACGTTAGTTTGGTTTAAGAATTCTTAGAGGTGCCAATCAACAAATTTTTCAGAGTACCAACCCAAATAAAATCGAGTTTTTGACCCACCCTAATGTAAATGGTCTAGTAAAAACAATTCATCTCTCTTTCGTTGTGTAAGGGAATGGCTTAAGCTCTATGGCGTTGAAAAGGTACAATTAATGTTAAAAAATATTTATTTTACCTTAATATAGGATGATAAACTTCGACGTTCCTTACCTTTTTAAAGAAAAAACATAGAAAGTTCAAATTTAATGGGAAATGTTTATTACGTTTTCGGGGCGTATGACACGGAGGATGTTTTGCTCCAAAGCCTGAAAAAGTCTAACGATCTTGTTGGCCAATCGATCGACACAAAACGTAAAATTATTTTCTCACCAAAGTGTTCTCTCAGTAAATCCATTGATTGATGCGATGTGTAGCAAGAGACACCGTCATATTGAAACCTATTGCCGCCGAGATCACGAGCTTCAATTTCAGTTTTGAAAAAATATGGATCGATGATTCCACCGGTCCACAAACCAAACCGTTGAATTTTACTGAATGAAATGGCAGCTGTTGAATGTCTTCAGGTTGCTTTTTGTCCCAAATGTGGCAAGTTTGATTGTTCATATATCCATTAAGGCAGAAATGGGCCTTGTCGCTGAACAAAATTTGGCACAAAAACGTCGGATCTTCTTGGAACTTTACAAGACCCTATAGAGCGAAGCGATGTCGCTTGGGAAGGTGGAACGGATTCAGTTCTTGCACAAGTTGTAGTTTGTACGCTTTCAATTTAAGATCTCGACGTAAAATGTGGCAGGTCGTTCAATATGTCAGTCCGAGTTGCTGCGAACGGCACCGAATCGACTCTCCACGGTCTTCGTATGCACTCTCAGTTACATCTGTTGCGGCTGTTCGGTCCAATATTATCCAATAATGAGTGCTGGGCCTCAAGATGGGAGATGGTATTGGAAATTGTAGTGGACGTGGTCTATTCGGTCGAATATTATCCAATAATGAGTTGTCTCAAGATGGGAGATGGTGTTGGAAATTGTAGTACGCTCTATATACCGAATAACTGACCATAAGTTGGGCGATGCGCGCGAAACACATTATTTACAGAACATGAATTTTCGTAATAAAGTTGAACGATTTGTAAACGTTGTTCAGCCGTCAGTCTTTTCATGTTGAAATGCCAAACAATATTGAACAAAAATTACACGACAGTTTGACATGACTTTTGGTTGATTTTTCAAAAAATTGAAAAAAAGCACTTCTACTTGGATCACCCGCTATATATTTATTTTTGTCGAAAATGCAGAACGCTGTGATACATTTGTGTTTTTATTTATATACCCTTCGATTATTACAATGTCCCTAAAACTCTCACGTACTTATTGAAATTATTTACATAGATTTTTAGTTCAAGAAATACCCTCTTCATTTCTGAGTTGGTATGGCTTAAATTTTTTAATTTCATCTTAGCTACCTTTAACAGCTGTTTCGGTTCTTAATTTGCATATACTTGGCCGGTCTTAAATATAAAAGTCAGCAAGATAACAATTAGCCACCAAGTTACCGTTTCATGTCTTACCCAAAAACACTGTCATAAGTTCACAAAAAATTACGTTGTCATTAAACCAGAATTATAGAATTATTAAATAATTAATAAAAAGTAGAAACGATTTCGAAAATTGTCTCGAGTAAACGGATTTTGGATTCAGCTCTTGTACGGCTGCAGTAACGCACGTAATACTGGATAACAATTAATTAAAAGCAAATACTAAATAACTAATTTATGGTGCCTGAAGAAATGGCGTGCATGCATGCAGAATTAGTAAACTGGTAAGACAAAGATAGGCAAAAAAAAAAAAAACGAATAACATGTCTTTGCAAGTGGTTAATTGAAACAAATAGATCGACGCTATCCAAATCTCTTTCCAATACTGTCTAATTAACAATAGAAAGCAATTACAAAAACTGCACAAAAAATTTCAAAATCGCCGAAGCTCAAAAAACTGAAGCTGTTTTGAAGATTGCTGATAAGATACAAAAGATGTTTTGTGTTTTATTATACGTAGAATCCATGCGGTTAATCAGGTATAAAATTAATTGTTCAAATATATAACCCGATTGTTCTTATATGTGTATATATATGTATGTATGTATGTGGTAATGTAAGTACAATATTTTTTTTCTATTTATCATTGTTTTGGTTTTTGTATAATTATTGATTCTGCAGTGAGGTGGATGCAATTCGTTCGGATCACCAAGCCGCCGCCGACGATGTCGATGGCTACCTTAGTAACCCTGTTAATGCATATCGTCTTATTAAGCGTCTGCAGAGTGACTGGCATACATTTGAAGATGTCATTCGTGCCGATACCAGTCGTGAGGGTACGTATTTAATTCCCAAAGTGTTCAGGTGAATAGTACCGCCATTTCCTACCTAGACTTCCTAAGTAGCATGGAAACAAATAGACAGGCATTCGACTTCCCCACCAAAGAGGATGTTATTGGTTCAGCCGTTGCTTTAGTTCGGCTACAGGACACTTACAAGCTGGAGGTTGCCGAACTGGCGAGCGGTATTTTGAACGGCATTAAATATGGGTGAGCAAGTCACTCTAAGTCGTAATGAAAATCCTCTGTTTTTACAAAAAATCTCAAAACTTCCTATAGTCCGTCAATGTCTTGGCAAGATTGCTTTCTACTCGGTCATCATCTATATGAAATACAAGATTTCAATCACACCGTGCCTTGGCTTAAACAGTCCATGCAAATGCTTAAGAGTCAGGACTCCACCAAAGATGCGGTGACGTTGGATTTCATGGAAACAGTTGTAGCCTATCATCGCGAAATGGGTGAGCCAGTGTGAGAATGCTTCAGAAATATAAAAAGTTATGTATACAAACTGGTTAACTTTACATACATTCTTCAATAGGTGACTTTGAGACTGCTTTGGAATTAACAAATTATATTTTGTCACTTGATGCTACACGCGAGCAAATGAGCGATACCAAGTACTACTTGGAGCGCATGGTCAGCGACGGTATTAAGGCCGGCTTAATGCATGAAATGATACCACAAGCGGGTGACTACCATGTGAGTTGGAAATAAACTACTCTAACAATTGATTCTAAAGCTTCTGTGTCACGCATAACTTAGCTCAGTAATGATTTCAAGCGCTACGAGCAGGTGTGTCGTGGTGAATTGCAGCTCACTGCGGCTGATCAGCGTCCCCTGCGTTGTCGCTATGATAGCAACAAGGCGCCTTATCGTCTGTTACAACCATACAAAGTGGAGGAGCTCTACTTGAATCCGAGGGTAGTGCAAATACATGATGTACTCTCCACCAACAACACGGATGCCGTAAAACAGTTGGCCAAAACTCGTATGTCTCGGTCGCAAGTGCGAAATCTGGATGGTAGCGCTGCGTCGTCGGCCAATTATCGGATCAGCAAGAGCGCCTGGTTTCATTATGAAGAGAGCGAGCAAATGCAGATAATGTTGCGACACATGGGCGATCTGTCGGGTTTGAATATGGCCTATGCCGAGCACTTGCAGGTGGCCAACTATGGTATCGGCGGGCACTACGAACCGCATTTCGACTTTTTTACAGTATGTGTAAACCAAATATATTGTTAAAAGTATTTGCGATTTCGTTTACTATATACGACTTTTTTTTGATAACTTGTTTCTTTAGGATAATTGTACTTATAATTTGTCCGACGGAAATCGTATCGCCACTGGTATATTTTATGTAAGTTCAAATAAGGAAATTTAAAAAAATGTCTAGTGTAGCTTTGTAATTTATATAACCCGCATCTTCTACGTTAATTCTTCATTCAGCTCTCGGATGTTGAGGAAGGTGGCGGCACCGCTTTTCCCTATCTTCACTTGGTTGTTAAGCCACAGCATGGAAGCGTGCTGCTCTGGTACAACTTACATCGTTCCGAGGAGCCCGATTATCGCACTCGTCATGCGGCCTGCCCGGTGTTGAAGGGCTCTAAGTGGAGTGCGTACATTTCCCATAAGTTTTTAACTCTTCACAAAATATAAAATTTAACGGAATTTTTGAATTTAATTTTCAGTTGGTAATATTTGGGTACGCGTACGCAATCAGGATCGCGCCCGGCCATGTGGTCTTTTACCCGATCACGAAGTGTCGCTGAAATACAAACATTTGGTTTAAGTATGCGTCGTATGCCTTTGTATTTATATTTATTTGCTTTTATAAAAGTATTTATATTGTGTTATTTGTTTTCCGAAACAAATTTATATATAATAAATTTTTTATCTCATATATTGTGATTTTTAGGTTTAAATAAAGATTTGTTATAAATGTAAAAAAAAGCTTTGTAAAAGCTCAACTAAGCTTTTTAGATATTTTTATATAACTCAAGTAAGTAGAGTTTATACTGCTAAAAATTTTCATAAATTTTTCAGAAATCCATATTGTAGACTAAAACTTGGAATCTTGTTACTGTTCTTTGATGTTACACGATGTCAATATATAGACACGAAGATAGGCCAAAGATGGTTTACTCGTTTCTTCGCGATAGAGAGAGTGTTTGTATACACATACACATTTTTTTCGAGAGATTGAGCAAAAAAAAAAGTTCCTTTTTCGAGTTCTAAATTCGCTTATTAAAAGCATCGCAATTAATTAGTTTTTGAAGTTTTTCTCGTATTTCAGTAGCGTGTAAACTCTTTCATATTCCACATCTATTAATATTCATTCGTTTCCGAAGTTTAGACCATTGCAGAGTCAAAATAAACCGGAACTTGTTAACTATAGCTCTAAACATAAACTAAATATTATCTAAGATTGATTTTCGCTCTTTTTGCGCGAAACGAATTCTTTCACAATTGGTTTTAAATCTAAACAACCAGTTTTGTCGTTATAAACCTGAGCCCGAAGAAGCACTAATATCAAAATATTAAAAAGGGTATAACATGAAAAAATCCTGGAGTTATTTTAATGCAGTAGTGTGGAATAAGATTCAAGCTGTCGATTTGAGCTATTTCCGCCGTCAATTTATATTTCTGGATCGCGTTGAAGTCTCATGTTGATTCATGCCGTAATACTGGATAAGTATCGATATATACGCCAACTAGTCCCTCCGTTTTTTAAGATATTTGTCTGAAATTTTACAGCTGTCTTTTTCCTTGCACGAATCTGCCACTATAGCCAATTGCTGCTATACATTTTTTCTTTATTGGCGTAGATACCGCTTACGCGGTTATAGCCAAGTTTACAGCATCGCGCCAGTCGTTCTTTCTTTTCCCTATTTGGCGCCAATTCGAGATTCCAAGTGTAGCCAGGTCCTTTTCCACCTGTCATTTCCAACGGAGTAGAGGTCTTCCTCTCTCTCTGCTTCCACTGGCGAGTACTGCGTCCAATGCTTTCACAGCTGGAGTACTTTCATCCATTCGGACGACATGACTTAGGCAGCGTAGCCGCTGTCCCTCAATTCGCTGAACTATGTCAATGTTGTCATACATATAAAACGTACAGATCATTGTTCCATAGACTGCGGTATTCGCCGTGGCCAACGCGCAAAGGACCATAAATCTTCCACAGAACCATTCTCTCGAAAACTGGTAACAACGACTCATCAGATGTTGTCGTCGTTCTTGTCTCTGTACCAAATAACAGGAAAGGAATAATGAAGGACATACAGAGTTTGGTCTTTGTTCGTCGAGAAAGGACTTTACGTTCCAGTTGCCTACTCAGTCCGAAGTAGCACCTGTTGGCAAGAGTTATCATGCGTTGGATTCCGAGCTATAGCTGCCATACAAACTGACCCATTGAAATCAAGTTTGTGTTAGGGTAGGGTATTACAATATTAGTTTTATCAAAAATCCAAACCTATGAGTGATACAAATCCTTCAAAGACGGTGGAGAGATTGTTGAAGACATGTCTCGTTTTGGACCACCTTCGACCTCTTCAACTGATGAAAATGTTAAGAATTAAGTAAAAGATATGGTACTTGAAAATCGTCAATGAAGCGTTAGCGTGATGGCAAGAGAGCTCAACATCTCTTGCGAGTCCGTTCGAAAGATTTGGTGGAAATTGGGTATGAAACGTGTTCTTGCTCCCCTCGTCCCGATAAACTGAATGAGTTGATGATTTTAAATTGGCGCTCCGTGGAACCCGTTTTCAGTCGATCAAAGAGATTAAAAAAATCGCTGAAGGAGCTGTAGGCCATCCCAAAAAGTGCTTTTGAAAAATGTTTCGAGGACTGGAAAAATCATTGGCATACGTGTATTGCATCTCGTGGAGATTACTTTGAAGGCAACAAAATAAATATTGATGAGCAATTAAACATTTTGAGTTTTATTTACAATTTCCTGGTACATTTTTGTCACAATGTTTTAATTGACGTGCGAGTAATGGTGATGTTTTTCTGAGTTTTTTAAGGTCTTTACAAACAAGTGCGACTTTAAACTAACAAACCCAGCCTAATTTTTAATATCGACACATAGTCGTATGTACATATAGTATTTGCTTTTGAATATGTGTTTTTCTGTTCCAAACACATTTATCAGACAATTTGTTGCTATTTTATAAGAATATTTATTAGTTTACTTAAGAACATATATACAAGTACATATATATACTTTTACTTGAGTCATATATGAGCCGATTTGTAGTAGTCATTCACTAAACCACAGGGATGACTGAATTCCTGATAACCAGAATGTACCCAAATGTTACAAACTATGAAGTAAATTAATATATTATTTAGTTATTTCAACTGTGTATGTATGTATTATATTTAGAGCTTACTTCGCTTGGTGCCCTTGATTACAGGGCAGCCGGCATGCAGAGTACGTTTGTCAAGGTCCAGAGACTTATGCAAGTTACGCCACATAACCATCGAACCCTTAACGGGTTTTGCATAAACATTCAAGAGAGGAAACACGGTATAACCGCCCTGCTCGACGTCAGAAGCCTGTTAATAATGACAATTATTAAAAGAATTCATATAAGTAGACAGTGCATAATTGAACATACAAAGAATAAATGAGTTCCTATGCGATTTCCTATCCATGGGAGACCTTCTGCAGAGGGATCCTGAAATGAGTCGAGAAAATTAAAACATTGATCAAATAAATTCGATTTTAAATCAACTTTTGTTCACATACTTGTACGTCGAAGTAGTCGCGATGCGGATCGTACTGTCCGCCGATGCCATAATTTGCCACCTGCATATATTCCGCATTAGTTAAGTCGAAACCAGTTATAGCCGATACCGTACGATAGATGTATTTTGTAGTTGAACTATTATATGATAGCCAAGCTTGTTGGCTGACGCGTTCATCACGAACCAAATGTATATTTGCACCGCCAACACATGAACGCACCATATGTGCTTCGGACTGTTCAAGTATATCATCAAGGTGTTTATCGCTTAGCAGTCCATGATACACGACAATTTCGGGATCTGCAAGCAATGCCTCCTTTCGCAAGGGTGCCAATATGAATAGTGGGTGATTTCGAGTATCTAATGTACACTTGAGTTGATGCAGTTCCCTTTGCTCCACTTGTTTACCTTGACACAAACGTGAGTAGTTCGCAAACCATTCCTGCTTTTGCAAAACACTGAAACTTTCGGAATCAGTTTGATTTTGTGGCTCTTTAGTATGCTTGTAAACTAGTAGATCTTTGAAAACATGTTCTGGATTTATTTCCAAGATTTTGTTAAGGTAAACTTGCATTTCATCTTGTTGATCCAACTCAAAGTTGGCGAGTGTCAAATATTCCAGTGTTTCGATTAATATTTTCTTTGCTTTCGAATCTTGCTTGGGCGCAGTTGGTTTTTCTTCATGGTTGTCGCTTCTTTCATTATCACTTTCATTAATTATATTACCTTCTTCATCCAATTCGTAAAATGCCAAGTGTTCGCCGATATCATTTTCATTGTTGTCGTCAAAATCGTCAGCATTACTTTGCAGATTTGAAAACATTTCACTCATTTCATTTTCTGCTTGCATTAGTTTATCATCTGTGTACTCTTCACCAACAAAATCCTTTTCTGAAGTCTGAATACTCGCATTTTCACCAATCTTTAGCAGCTTCAATACTAACTGTAGCCATTCTTTTGCTAAAATATATTCCTTAGCTTCGAAAAGATTGCTTCCGATTTCAAAGCACTCGTCGATAGAGAGTTCGGAACTAGAGAAATAGCGTGATATTAACTTTGTTCCACAATTAAATTTTTCTTTCTAAATTTACTTACTTGTAATTAACGCCATTGATAATGCCATCTGCCAAATCAGTCGCACTTAAATTATACATGATCTGCAGACGCCCCAAACCTTTAGCCGCACCGCGTAGTTCACTTAACTCAGGAAAAGATGTTTCCGCAGTCAGCGTTGTCAGGTTTGCCTTGAGTGCTACGTTTTGGAAAATATATTTCAATTAATTAAGTAGGAAGGGAAAAGTTAATTAATTTATTATAAAAAAAAGTAGTCAATCCGATACCTAGTTTCGACACAGTGTTAAGAATCATGTCACAAATTGTATTAAGGATGTTTTGGACAGTCCCAATTCTTATTATATTGGTCTGCTATATTATAAATGAATTATCACAAATAATTGGATAGTTTTCTAAATTATTGGTCTTTCTGGAACACCTATTGTGATGAAGCCAATCACTAGGAACTAACGAACGCGGCAATTTCTAACTAAATTTTCGAACTCACCTTTCAGGCCTTTGTTGTACCCTACATTTTCCGTTATTATAGCCCAGTCCACTACAGTTCGTTTAATTAATTTGTAAGCATTTATAGGGTTACCCAAATAGGCTTCTGGATCCTCAAGCGCCAGTGCATGCTTCTCCTTTACTCTCTCTATGAAACTGAAATAGATACAATACCGTTAGTTATGCAATAAGGCTGGTCATTGTAATAACTTTGCACACACTCGCGATAGACAGCAAAATCCTGCGCCTGAGAATCGAGCAAATGCCTAAACCATTGTATTAAATCTTCCTCTGCGATTGCCAGCACTGGTAGGGTGTCGGTTGATGAGAAGTACTCAGCTTGACACGTGACAGTCCAAAGTGCGATGAAGAGCAGTAGCAGGTAGCAGTGAAGAATTGTGCCTATTTTAGCTCTAACTTTAGGCATTGGTTTGGTTATAATTCGAAGTTGTGTTTGCGAAGTCATTCTTCAGAATTTCTTCACTCGTCTGTCGGATGTTTCGGTTCTTGACGCTTCCACTACTGTTCTTTAAATGAGAAGGCATTTTTCACTTACAGTTATGACGATGAGGAAAGTGTGGCTAAGAGTAGTCGTTTACACGACGGTTATGTGCAGTTGTTTAAGTTTACTTAAGGCTTATGTATGTTTGTGCATATGTTATATACACTTCTATTTACTATCAGTATGGATAAATGATATGGAAACCATGTGTTGATCGGGACGGACTTACATATGTAAATGCACATATTTTTTATGAAATACATATGTTTTTCAAATTTACATACTATATATTTATGTGAGTGTCTAATATTTTTTGAAAGTTGTCAAGCACTGTTTATTTGAAATCTAAATGCTGAGCTTTGTATGAACTCAATATTTGGAGTCAAGTAAATGACGTAAACAAAATACAAATGTGTCTAGCGTGAATTAGACAAATAATTAACTTTACTTCAAATATTCAAGTATGTATACATATATGTATTTATATCTATTCTATAATTAGAAAAAAAGCTGACCTATTATATTTGTTAAGAACAATAATATAGGGTAAAATATAACTAATATTGTTATGGAAACCAATTCACATTTGCTTAGTTGTGAAAGTTGCAAGCCCCTTTTAAAATGGAATGGTATCGCAGCAATAATTCATTATATCCAGTACAATTTTTATGGGACTCAATATTTTTTAAATTTCTTTGGGGAAAATATTACACTTAAAAAATTCAAAGAGAACGATTGAAATGAAATATTTCAAACTTTTCCAACATGGTTCATAGAATATTAAAAATTTTTTCACGTCATTAAAACAAGCGGTAAAATCCGAACTGAAACAAACTCCCAATATAACGCCGCTTAGAATAACATTACAATATTTCATTTCACAATATTTAATTCTAGCATCAATAAATTTATTACATCACAAACATAAATATTTCGAATCAAACTAGACACATCTCATTGCTCTAATATCAACTATTTTTCGAAAATTGGTGTAACTTAACTAACTTGTCTATTATGCCCAACATAACATAGTAATCTCGGTCCCTCAAGTTGACTTTACATCGTAAATGTACCGTATGAGAGTCAAACGCGAAATTTAAATCGGCACTATGGGGTCGGAGATCAGTTCTATAAAGAACCTGTAGGTCTATCTATGCCGTGAAAGCCAGCCAATGTAATCTACCCCAACTTATACATATATTAAGTATTATATTTTCTTTCCCATTTGGGCTTAATGTTCCTGAAGCGTTATTAATGCGGTCGAAGAAATTAAGCCTGCCTGAAATAAGTGCTAAAGTAAATCATACGAATATTTTTTGAATACATAATTTTGAAAAAAACTGGTACTCTTAAACAAAACTCCGCCACTGCAAGGAAAAAGAAGACTAACCACCATCAGGGTCGTATTCTGAAGCGTCTAAGCATGTCAAATCGACTTAAAACTGTAAGATAGAGGAAGAACTAAAAGCAACTGCGTCCAAACGAATGAAATCGAAATGAGCACCCGCACTGTCGACCGACGCCTAGGGGGCAGGATTTAATGAGCGCCGATCAAAAAAAAATCATTTTGACTCTTAAAATGCGTCAAATAAGGCTACAGTGGGCTAAAATACACGGATCTTTGTTTATTCTTCGTTTTCGTTTTTAATATAGGCCGGATATTGAGTACTAATTGATAGAACTGTAAATTCGGAAAAGTCTCAACAAACTTTAGACCATATCCCCTTTCTAATTATGACTATTTCCACAGCCCGAAAGTTTACGATGACTTTCATGGTAACAAAATATTTGCGAAAAGAATCAATAGCTCGTTTTTACTGGTCAGATAATAGTTCCGATCTCAATCCAGTCGAGAGCCTTTGGGCTACTTCCAAAGTTAAAGTGACAAAAAGTAACCTAAAAGTTTAGAAAAGTTTGACTTAATTTAGTAAAATGTGCGATATATTCAAGTAAATTTTGAAACAATCCAAAATATAGTGGATCTTGTGCCAAAACTTGAAATATTAAAAAAAAATGTGTATGTTTCTTTTTTAAATTATCGCAAATTGTATTGTCATATAAATTTTTTTAAGATAGAAAAAAACTGGTAGTTACGATTAGTTATTATAATCATTCGATTATGAAAAATAATGAAAAATTTAAAAAAAAAAGCAATAGACATTTTCTAAGGAAATTCGCAACTGAGAACTTTTGAGTTCACAGAATTTGGCTTTCGTTGATTAGAAAACGATCCGAAATCTTACTATGACTTCTGTTGAATCTTTTAGCGTTTTCAATAAATTCCAAGTGGTGATTGATTGACCTGGCCATATAACCATAGGTTCTTATTGTATGCACAGAGCTTAACTTGTGAATTCCAATTTTACTCCAGCGAAGAAAATGAGGAGGTTTAGTTTCGCAGCGTTCTTCGAGTTCTATGCTCCGACAACAGCAATATTCAGTTGAATTAAAAGCCATAATACGTACCAAAATGACATTGCCGTTTGTCTGAGTTTTTTAAGTAAATATGAAACAAGTGTGACCCCAAACAAACAAAACCCGGTCTAATTTTTAACATCAATTCTTACATATGTATTGAATTTTAAATATGTATTTTCTGTTCTCTTGTGTGTAGGAAATTAATAAATAAAAGGGTGCTAGAATACGGGTGATCCAAGTAGAGGTACTTTTTTCAATAGCCTGTTTACAGATCACGCGTGAGTCGTGCAAAGCTGTCATGTTATTTTTCTTTAGTTTTGTTTGGCATTTCATCTTGGAAGACTTATGCTTTTACAAATCGTTCAACTTTATTAATAAAATTTACGTTCTTTAAATAATGTGTTTCGCGCGCTTCGTTCAACTTATGATCAACATAATCGGCATACTGAGCGTACTATTCGCAACACCATCTCGAGACCCAGCATTCCTTATTGGATAATATTCGACCGAATAGACCACGTCCAGCACGCAGTGAAAAAAATATAGCAGCCGTAGCTGAGAGTATACATGAAGACAATGGAGAGTTGATTCGGCGCCGTTCGTATGACGTATGGAACGACTTGCCGCATTTTACGACGAGATCTTAAATTGCAAGCGTATAATATACAGTTTGTGTTAAGAAATGAAGCCCATTGACCTTCCCAAGCGCCATCGCTTCGCTTTATGGGCTCTTGAAAAGTTCCAAGAAGTTTTCGAGGCAAATTTTTTTCAACGATGAGGCCTTTTTCTGGCTGAATGTGTATGTAAACAAAATTGCATCGCATTTGGCAACGAAGAAGAGCAGCGTGAAGAGAAAAGCTGTCATTTCATCCAAAAAACCAACGGCTTAGTGTGGTTTGAGAGCCGGTGGAATCATTACTCCATATTTCTTAAAAAATGATGCTGGTGACAACATAAAATTCAATGGCGACAATTATCGCATCATTATAACCAACTATTTGATGCCTGAAATTGAAGCGATCTCAGCGACATTTCCACAGATTTCCACAGATCGCATTAATCAATGGATTTATTGAGAGAACACTACGGTGAGCAGATAATTTCACATTTTGGGTCGGTCGATTGGTCACCAAGATCGAGTGATCTTACACCGTTAGATTTTTCCTTGTGCGGATAAGTCTGTGCGGACAATCTCGCTTCGATTCAGACCTTGGAGCAAAACATAACGCGGGTCATTCGCCAGTTACCAGCCAAAATGCTCGAACGAGTCATCAAAAATTAGACTCAACGGATGGACCATCTGAGACGTAGCCGCGGCCGACATTTGAAAGAGAAATTATTCAAAAAATAAATGCCAAAGAATGTTATATCGAATGATAATAAACATTCCCATTAAATTTCAAGTTTCTGTGTTTTTTTCTTTACAAAAGTAGAAAACCTCGAAATGTTTCATTCTTTATTTGAAAATTTATCGATATTTTAGGGATTTATTTATTCGCTGACTTAGATAAAAAGTGAATTATTAAAACTTAACTACAATATACCATATACATACATATATATATTTATTATATCTATTTTACATGAGCTGACTTGTAGTTGTCACGCACTAAACCACAGGGATGACTGAATTCCTGATATCCAGAACGCACCCAAATGTTGCAAACTGTGTAGTAAAATATATAATTTATTTATTTCTATTGTGTCTGTATGTATTATATTTAGAGCTTACTTCGCTTAGTGCCCTTGACTACAGGACAGCCGGCATGCAGAGTACGTCTGTCGGGATCCAGAGACTTGTGCAAGTTACGCCACATAACCATCGAACCCTTAACGGGTTTTGCATAAACATTCAAGAGAGGAAACACGGTATAACCGCCCTGCTCGACGTCAGAAGCCTGTTAATAATGACAATTATTAAAAGAATTCATAAAAGCAGACAGGGCAAAATTGAACATACAAAGAATAAATGTGTTGCTATGCGATTTCCAATCCATGGAGATTTAGCTTTATGATCCTGTTCAAATGAGTTATTAAAATTAAAATATTAAGCATTTCCGATTTTAAAATATTTTTTGTTTACATACAAAGTTGTCGAAAAAGTCGTGGTGCGGATCGTACTGTCCGCCGATGCCATAATTTGCCACCTGCATGTCTTCAGCATTTGATAAGTCAAAACCACTTATTGCCGACACCGTACGATGGATGTATTTTAGCGTTGGACTATGATAGGTTAGCCAAGTTTGTTGGCTGACGCGCACATCGCGAACCGTATATTCATCGACACCGCCAACACGTGAACGCACCATATGTGCTTCGGACTGTTCAAGTACATCGTCAATATGTTTATCACTTAGTAGACCATGGTACATGATAATTTCGGGATCAGCATGTAATTCTTCTTTTTGCAAGGGTGCCAATATGAATAGTGGGTGATTATGAGTATCTAATTTGCACTTGAGTTGGTGGCGTTCTTTTTGCTCCACTTGTTCACCTTGACACAAGCGTGAGTAGTTCGCAAACCATTCGTAACGCTGCAAATCAATCAGACTGTCGAAAGCGGCGCGATTTTGTGTTTCTTTTGCATTCATAAAAAGTAGCAGATCTTTGAAAGCGTGTTCCGGATTTATATCTAAGATTTCATTAATGTAAATCTTCATTTCCTTTCGTTCGCCCAACTCTAAACTGGTAAGCGCTAAATATTCTAGTGTTTCATTTAACAATTTGTTTGCTACAGAATCTGGATCGATTGCAGATGTTTCGTTTTTGAGGTTGTCACTTCTTTCAATGTCAGTTTGATTTATTATGTTGCCATTTTTGTCCCAATCGTACAATACCACAGGAGCAAATACACCATATCGTGGTTCATAAATAAGATCTTCCATCCCATCATCTTCATCGTCGTCGTCGTCGTCATCATCCCCTACTCCTTCATTGTCATACTCGTCGTCATATTCTGCGCAATTTCTGCATATCTCTGTATCAAGAGCCTCTTTTGTTTGTTGTATTGTATCTTCTATTCCACTCACTGCATTTGCTTCTGGCTCTGTGATCTCTTCACCGTCAACATCACCGTCAAAATCACCATCAAAATCACCTGAAGTCTTAAATCTCGCAGTGTCACCTTCATAAATGAGGTTCAATACTAACTGGAGCCATTCTTTAGCCAACGGATATTCCTTAGCTTCGAAAAGATTGCTTCCGATTTCAAAACATTCGTATGCAGAAAGTTCCGAACTTCAGAAATAAGGGGATGTCAACTTTGTAATTCCATAATTTATATTTTGAATTTCGCTCACCCATAATATACGCCATTGATGACACCATCTGCCAAGTCAGGCGTTTTTAAATTATACATGGTCTGTAGGCGACCCAAACCCTTGGCCGCACCGCGTAGTTCACTTATGTCAGGGAGAGACATTGCCGCAGTCAACGACGTCAGGTTTGCCTTAAGTGCTACGTTTTAAAAAAAATATATTTATAAGCTAGTATGAATGGAAAGTTTAATAAAAATTTGATAGAGAATGCAGTCATCAACGCTACGTGGCGTTTATTTAAACATTTGCGAGTGCAGGGAGAGAGTTAAAAAAATACTGCGCACTCACCTTGCAGAGCTGTACTGTTCCGCACATTTCCCGCTATTGTAGCCCAGTCCACTACAGTTCGTTTAATTAATTTGTATGCATTTATAGGGTTACCCAGGTAGGCTTCTGGATCCTCCAGCGCCAATTCATGCTCCTCCTTTACTCTTTCTATGAAACTGAAATTTACATAATTTGTACAATACAGTTACTTAAGTAATACGGCTGGCCGTAGTAATAACTTTGCACCAACTTGCGATAGACGGCAAAATCCTGCTCCTGAGTATCGAGAAAATTCCTATACCACTCTATTAAATCTTCCTCTGCGATTGCCAGCGCTGGTATGCTGTCGATTGATGAGAAGTACTCAGCTTGGCACGTGACAGTCCAAAGTGCGATGAAGATTGCAGCAAGGTGGCAGTGAAGTGTTTTGCCTATTTTACCGTTAAGGTTGAGTTTTCGTTTGGTTACAATTTGAAGTTGCGCTTGCGAAGTCATTCTTCAGACTTTCTGCACTCGTCTGTTGGCGGTTTTAGTTCTTGTCACTTTCAATACTGTTCTGGAAATGAAAAGTGAAGTATTTTCACGAGTTGGGAAGTGACGATTAGGGAAGCGTAGCTCAGAGTAAGTCGTTCACACCACAGTTATGTACAGGTGTTTTAATTTGTTTAAGACCGGTGTGCATATGTATGTATGTACATACATACACATAATAAACTTTTTTATACATTATAGCGGCAGACATATTATGTGTTGATATGCACTTATCTAAATACAATTTATATATTTTATTTTTGTGAATTACATACATACATATGTATTTTAAATTTATACGAAAGTTTATCTACTGTAAATAAAATGTGTATATGTACATGTAAGTATTTATGTATATACATATATATACATATTTTTTTTGGGAATAGTTAAGCACTGTGTAGTTTATCTGATTGCTTAATTTAGTATGAAATCAATATTTAGACACAAATATTTGATTTTTCTATGAATAATCAGATATATACATACATACATATGTCTGCTGTGGGCAAAAAATAGCAAGACTCTCAACTGATGAGCAACACTTTAATAAAATAAAGGAACTGGTGCTTGAGAATCGATGTCTGTAAAGGAATGCTTTCTGACTACCAAAATGCCATGAAACGTTATTACTGGCGCTGAGTCTTGGATCCATGCTTAAGACCTGAAAACAGACGATCAATCGGCCGAATATCGCGGCAAAGGTGAGCCGAAGTTGAAAAAACCACCTCAAAGCAGGTCAAAAATCAGCGTTATGTTGACAGTTTTTGTCGATTAACGAGTCGTGCTGCACTCCGTATTCCTTTCGACCGGCCCAACTGTCAACAAGAGGCCGGAATTACGGGCCCACAACCCTTGGTCTTTGCACCACGATCAATCACTGCCGCATACTGCATTGATTATTCGTGAGTTTTTCTCCAAATTTCCAACCAATATCGTGCCGCGACTACCGTATACGCCTTATTTAGCTCCGTGTAACTTCTGGCTATTCAGCAAACTCAAACGACCGCCCCGGAGAAACCGGAATTTGACTTTAACAACTATTTTGAGGATCGGAGCAAACGTTGGCATAAGTGTATTGGAGCCAAAGGGGACTACTTTGGGGGGACGACGTAGATTACAAGTATGAAGATTAAATTTAGAATTTTAAAATTATGAAGGTTTTTGAATTCGAAGCAGCAAGTGTCAGGTATACTATATAGTATAAACAAGAAAAAACGTTAACTTCGGTTGCACCGAAGCTAAATACCCTTCACAGGTGCATTTGTGTTAGTAACTATATGTTTAGTTTGTATGGCAGCTATATGCTATTATCAATCGATCTGAACATTTTCTTCGGAGATTACATTGTTGCTTTAGGAAATGATATATACCAAAATTTCGTGAATATATCTTGTCAAATGTGAAATTTTTCCATACAAGCATTTGATTCCGATCGTTCAGTTTGTATGGCAGCTATATGTTATAGTGGCCCGATATCGGCCGTTCCGACAAATGAGCAGCTTCTTGAAGAGAAAATGATTTTTGCAAAATTTCAAAAAGATATCTTAAAAACTGAGAGACTAGTTCGTATATATACAGACAGACGGACAGACAGACAGACGGACAGACGGACATGGCTAAATCGACTCAGCTCGACATTCTGATCATTTGTATATATACTTTATTGGGTCTCCGACGATTCCTTCTGGGTGTTACAAGCTTCGTGACAAACTTAATATACCCTGTTCAGGGTATAAAAATGCTGACCCTGCAGAAATTAGCGAAGTGAAATGTAAATCCAATGTGCTGCAAATGGAAATGCACGCTGAATTTTAAACGAAATTATTTCGTTTACAAAGTTTGTCCGGAAAGTAATAGGACTGATTTTCTTCAGCCGCGAAGTTTTGAACTCAGACCGTCGACTAAATATTCGTTTACTTGCCCAGATGTTAAATTTATCAAAATATTCGGTTCATGACATTCTGGCGGAGCATTTGAGCATGCTGAAGGTGTGCGCGAAGATGGTCCCAAAAGGGCTCAAAGGACGACCAGAAATTGTGGCGAGGGAAGTGTGACCAGAAAATTTGAACATTTGTGAAAACCCCCAATTTTCGAATAACGAAATCACAGGTAACGAGTCATAGATCCAGGACTATTTTTTGTTTCCTTGCCTGAAAACGCAGATAAAAGTCAAGCATTTTGAGACGACTGAGGGGATCCAAGCAGCATGCACCACGGCTCTCAAGGCTATTGCGGAGAATGACTTTCGTGCTGCCTTTAATGCTTGGAAATCGCGCTGCATTGACGCAGAAGGAGCCTATTTTGAAAGTTTTTAAAGAATTGTAACGATTCGTTCAATATATTTTTTAAATCAACTCAATCCTACTACTTTTACTAATCTCCGTATATGTAAATACATTCGGTAAATACATTTGGGGGTGTCACAATGTCTGCGAAACACGACCGCCACTAGAAAAACCCTCATGATTTGACAGAATTTATGTGATACCTACATAAATATATGTATATACTTACATATATCACTTCACCATAGTACAGTAAAAAAAGTGTATTTTAAAACATTTCTAATTCATTCTATATTTACATAATTTATAAAATTTCATATGAAAACTAAATACATACATACACATATAAGTAGAATAAAAAAGTACTTAACAATTAAGCATCTAAATTCACTAAATTTACATGCAGTCCGGATAGCACTCCAGAAATTTTCGGCATTTATAAAATGGCATATCGAATTTCTCGGATGAATCCTCACATATTGTCTAAATACATTCCTGCTGGTGAATATTTTTTGAATGCCGCGTTCAATTTAAATTCGAATTTTCTAACGAGTTCATTGCACACAATTTTTGGCAGAGATTCTAAAATGGTTTTAAACAAGTTCAATGTGTATAAGAAAGTAAAGCTGAGCCATAGAGCTTGTAAAATAAGTTAGTATGTTTAGAAATTGTCAGCTAAGTCCAAGTCCTAGTACTGATAACAAGTCCAATCAATCTGCTGATTTAAGCTTCTATTGTTGTTTTGTATATTTTTTAATTTTTACACTAGATTGCAAACTCGCCATGATCCGGTTCAAGCCCACAAGGGCGACGAAACTCTTGATTTCGTTCATGTATCCATTTGTTGGAAACTGAAAAATATTCAATATCGAAGATTATAAATTTCATTGTAAATTGATATATTGGCATTTTTTCTTACCCCATTTAGAGCCTGTAAGAACGGGGCAGGCGGCATGACGAGTTCTGTAATCGCCTTCACCGGATTTGTGCAAATTGTACCAAAAAGCAGCCGATCCCTTCTTGGGCCACAAAGCAATGCGTATATTTGTGAAGACGGTGGCGCCACCTTGTTCTACGTCGCTCATCTGTAAGGTATGAAATATAAGGAAAGAATATGAAATAAATGTTAAGTTATTTATGTACTCGTTTAGAGCATATTCGAAAACAATTTTAAGGCTGTAATTTTTGTGAAAAATTTAAACGAATGTAGGATTAGACCTCAGATTTCGTTCGAACCCCAAACCGCACAAATGTGTACTCTCTCATTCTCAGACAATATCACAAAACTACAACAATGGATAAAGGTATAACTATATCGAAAATAAACTCAGCTCACCCTCTCATAATAAACACTTATCCTTTGTAATTCAAACATACTCACATAGAAGAGCACCGTAGCAATGCGGTTGCCAGTATTGAGCCCTTGGAAAGCACGAACTTCATCTTTCTGTAAAATATTCCAATTAATTACTTTCCGAATTATAATTATATTATACTCTTACGCACCCTCGCAAAATCAAAGTGTGGCTCATAGTGTCCCCCTATGCCATAGTTCACAACTTGCAATTCTTCCGCCACACTCATATCCAGACCCGTCATATCCTCCGTGCGTTGCACAATATTCTCAATGATCTCGTGCTCTTCTGTGCGTAACCAAGCCGATTTACTGATGCGATAATTAGCGGTTTCCAATTCACCAGTCACCGAATTCTGTACCGTAGCGCGACGGAAGCGCGGACGTGCCATCTTCTTAATCAACTCAATCTCGTTATCTTGCATGACGTCATGATAGATCACAATGTATGGATCCAAGTAGGCTTCTTCGAGCTTAAGTGGTCCTAAACGCAGGAACGGCACATTATTATTCACATAGCGACAGCGTAATGGTCGCAAATCCGCTGGCGACGGCTTCAATTCGCCACGACAAAGCATTTCGTAGGATTTGCGCTCGTTGAAAGTATATAAGCTGGGATCACCTTTGCTGATGGGCTGTAATCAAGGAGTGTAGGGAAAGGTTTGTGTAAGCAATTTGTTAGTTTTCTATTGTTAAATCACAAAGTACCCACCAAGTCGGAGACCGGTGTGCTGTCACTGCCATCGTCACCTTTAACTTTACTTTCAGCTTTAAGCTCGGCAATTTCCTTCTCGTAGAACACCTTATTACCACGAGCGCGTTCATGATCGGGTGTTAATTCCAGCAGTTCATTAGTCATCGTAAGTGCGCTTTCAACGTTACCTGTAATGGGTTAAGAATGAGTGACGTACTGACATACTGTGCCTATAAGTATGCAATGAAAACTTGATAACGAAATGTTGCAAGCTATAAAGAACAGGTTGATCACGACTTAGATTTTGGTGAATTCAAATTTCTCCTAAGTTTATGCTGATTTTATAAACTCACAAACAATTTTAATATGTCAATTGGTTTTTGTTTTTGTGGTCGAAATTACTTTCTTTTAAAATCATTAAAATTTTGTTTGAAAAACTCTGAGTTACCTTGTTTGTAGGTGGAAAATGCCAGATATTCCAAAATATCAGCGCGTGTGAAAGTTTGCGTTTGATTGTGTGGTTCCTCTTGGAGGCGTGTCATTGCCTCATTCATCCATAAAACCGTGTGGTAATAATCATGATTGACATAAGACTGGCGACCCAGCTCGAAGCAGTCATCTGAAGACATTGCCGTACTAGACGATATAGCAAATATGAATGTAAATTATAATAATATATTTGTATGTGAATATTCCCTTACCTGTACTGTATGCCGTTGAGCATGCCACGCGCCACACTGGACGTATCTAGCTTATAGGTGTCTTGTAAACGCATTAACGCCACTGCCGCACCATTTAAGTCCTCATCTGATGGAAACTTCAGGACATGTCTATAGTTGGTAATATTAGTCAGGAATTCTGGAAGGTTATCCAAGGCACAAAGGTTAGTCGGCGCATAAATATTTAAGCATTTAAAAACGTTAACCTACCGACGCCTACATCGTGCGCCATTAAATTCTCCACCTGCCGCCAATCGGTGGTCAAACGTTTTGTCAGCAAATATGCGTTAATTGGATTTGAGACATAGGCCGGCATGTCTGTGGCTGCGTCTTCGTGTTCTCTTTGGTATTCGCCAAGCTTACTGTAAATAAGCAAAATATTTGTGTTATTAAAATAATTATTTCCGTTATGTTAAATCTCTGCCACGGTTTTTAAAGTGGCAAATCGAACGAACAACTATTATAGTGTAAATAGAAATATAACACAAAGAGATAATACGATTCTAAATACATACATATGTACGATTATATTCGTAAATTATCATGTTTTAATCAACTGGGTAATATTGTTGTAACTTTCACCTGCAAAAACTTTTACGGCAGAGCAGAGCTCAAACATAGCGACATAATTTTTCCTTTCTAAAATACTATTATGATCAAAAACTAGTAAAACTTTGTTCACAATTTTAAAATTCTTTATTTATTCTTCGAAATCTATGTCGTCCCCCTAGAAGTAATACCCTTTGGCCCCAATACACTTGTGCCAACGTTTCTCCCATTCCTCGCCACAGTTGTTAATGACAATTTCCGGAATAGCCCTCAATGTGAGTGGCGATTCACGTTTCATGTCTTCAATTGACAACGGTTTCCCCGAAGCGATCATTTGAGTTTGCTGAATAGCCAGAAGTCACATGAGGGTAAATCAGGCAAATAGGGTGGTTGCGGCACGATATTGTTTGAAAATGTGGTGAAAAACTAACGAAGAATCAGTGCAGTATGCGATTGATCGTGATGCAAAAATCAAGTGTTGTGGGCCCATAATTCAGGCCTCTTGTTGACAGTTGGTTCGGTCGGAAAGAATTCGGAGTGAGGCACACTTCGATAATCGAAGAAACCTGTCAACATAATAGTTAGTTTTAGTTTTAGTTTTACTATAATTGGCAACTCTGCTCCAAAATATATAAATACAGAGTTCTCAAACACTTTGCCAAAGTCTTTCTGAAACTTTTCACGTTTAAAACAAAATTTTCAAAATTTTCATTTATAATACTTTCTACAATACATTTCAATTGAAATTTTTCAGAGAGACCTGGTATTTTTAGATTATTACTTTTTTGTCTACATGGTCCAAAAAAGATGATTTCAACATAAAGTAGACCATTCCAGTTCTTCTGGAACAAAATTAGATCAATTTGCCGATAAATGGTCACGGTCCCATTTAAATTAGATCATTTTAGGTTCTTGAGAACTATGGACCAATATCTTGAAGCCTCAAAATTACATAAATTTTGTCTATATTTAACATTAACAGGTCTAATAACCGTTGTTTTTTTACACGAGTCGAGAAGCTTTTTGACAATGACGTTTGCAAATTGCGAAAATTTATTACTAAAATAGTGGTTCGATATACTACATAATCAGTAATTCGAGCAAACATAAGTACATAGATTGGTTTAAAGTTTACTCTTGGAGATAATGAGTAACTTCAGAGGCGCTGTACAGTGTGCACTGATGACGCTATGTCGAGCAGAGTATCGTAGAAGCCATCGCGCACAATAATCGAAACTGTGACGATGCACTTTATGGAAGATTTTGCGAAAGGATCTTGGTTTACGGGATTACAAAATTCGCTCGACCTTCCCAAGCGACATCGCTTCGGTCTATGGGCTCTTGAAAAGTTTCAAGAATATTAAGTTCGACGTTGAGGAATCATCGGTCCAGTATATTAGATCTATTAAGAACGTGACCGTCAAGGGCGACCGCTATCGTGTAATGATAACCGACTATTTGTTGGCTGAAATAGAAACTCGTGATCTCGGTGATATTTGGTTTCAACGAGACGGCGCCACTTCCCACACATCGCACCAATCAATGGATTTATTGAGAAAACAGTTCCTTGAACAGATAATTTCACGTTCATTTGATATCACACCATTAAACTTTTTCCTAGGGGAATATGTAATGTGTAAAGTCTATGCGAACAATTCCGTTTCGATTCAGGCTTTGGAGCCAAAAATGACGCGTGTCATTCGCCAGCTATCAGTCAAAATGCTCGAAGGACTCATCGAACATTTGACTCAACCAAAGGACCATCTGAGACGTAGCCGCGGCCAACATTTGAAAGAGATAATATTCAAAAAATAAATACCAAAGAATGTTCTTTTGAATGATAATAAATATTTCCCATTAAATTTGAAGTTTCTATGTTTTTTCTTTAAAAAATAGTAGGGAACCTCGAAATGGATCACGCTTTATATCATTGGCCCAGACATAATTTTACAGTCAATCTGTAACGCTATAGAGCCATGATAATTGACTTTTTGTAGGGATTGTCTAGCCCCTTGTCTATTCAGATATTGGTCTACAACTTTGCTTCCGCTGTTTTTTTGTAAATTTAAAGCTTTATTGTATAAAAACGGTTACAAAAATGGCCGTCGCTAGCTACTACTTTTGACCATCTTTCTGGCAGCATGCGTATTCCGTGACGAAAGAACTTCTCATCTTCCGAGTCTATCCAAGTATCAATCCAATTTTTGATTTCTTCATAAGAACTGAAGTGCTCGTTAGCTAGACCGTGTGTCAGTCCAGTCGTCTGGAGAACACGGCGGGTGGGGTAAGATCTCCCATTTCAGCGTCTCCAAATATTTTTTGACCAAATTTGCGACGTGAGGCCGAGCATTGTCATGCTGGAGAATGACTTTATCGTACCATTCCTCGTACTGTGGCCGTTTTTCTCTTAATGCTCGTCGACGTGGAGGCATGTCCAGGCTTTCCCCATGACTTTCTACGCTTAGGATTATCGTAGTGGACCCATTTTTCGTCGCCAGTTACAATGCGATGTAAAAATCCCTTTCGGTTGTGCCTTTGAAGCAGCTGTTCACATGCAAAGAAGCGCCGTTCGACATCTCTTGGTTTCAAGTCGTAAGGAACCCAGTTTCCTTGTTTCTGAATTATCCCCATGGCTTTGAGGCATTTTGATACGGCTTACTGTGTCACTTGCAGCGATTCCTTCAATTCCTCTTAGGTTTGAAAAGCATCTTGGTCGAATAATGCTTCCAATTCAGCATCTTCGAAAATCTTCTCCCTTCCACCACCATGCCGGTCTTCGACTTCATAATCACCATTCTTAAAATGCTGAAACCATTCGCGACATGTTCTTTCACTTAGGACAGCCTCACCGTACGTATCCGAAAGCATTCGATGAGCCTCAGCACTTTTCTTGGAATTAAAAAAAGAAAAGCAAAATTTCCCGCAAATGTCGAGAATTCGGCTCAAAAAGTGACATTTTCAGTAGAGAATAAATTTTGGATGCAAACAGATCTCTACAAATATTTTGTTGGGTTAGTGTTGATACAAATGTCCAAGATCGATATAAAACGATTTAATCGATTTAATCGACCAGTGCTTAACCCTAGAGACATCTATTGGAAAACGACGGAAGTAAAGTTGTAGAATAAGTCCCTTGTCTATGCAGATAAGTCCAAGACGATTGACGCTTTGGAGGAGGAAGAGAATACCATATTAGGCAGTTTATTGCTGATATACACCTCCAATCACTGCAAAAAGTGGTCGAAAATTCGGCATCTCGGCTCTCTCAAGCCAGCCGTGGCGGTAATTTTCCCGAAATCATTTTTAAAACAAAATTCTTGGCTATAACATAAAATTATATGCGTTTTATTACTTTTTGAGAACTTCTGCTTCTTTATTGGCGTAGACATAGCTTACGCAGTTAGAGGTGAGTTTGCAACAGCGCACCAGTCATTCTTCCTTTTCGCTGTTTAACGTCAGTTAGAGATTCTAAGTGTAGACAGGTCCTTCTCCACCTGGTCTTTCCACCTGGTGGTCTTCCTCTACTATGTATTTGTACAACACTTTTTGTTGATTTCAAAAATCTTTATTAGTATATTGTTTTTTTTTACAGAATTTACATTAATTACAAATTACTGAGATACTACTGCTTGCCACATACATACTATATACACTTAAATTATTTATATATTATCGGAAACTAATTATAAATACAAATTTAGATTTAAGTACATTTTTGAACTTGTGACTTAATTTTTACAATGACTACTAATTAAGTTATGCTTAACTATATATAAAATCCTATAACCCTATACAACCATATAACAGTACAACCATTTATGTATATATAGTATGTCTGTTTGCATAACTTATGAACTAAAACTGGATTGTGTGTGCCTCTTTCCTCTGTTTATTTCAAAAGATATGTAGTTATTTACAGTCTTTTTTCGAACAGTGTAAATGGATGAACAACTTGTTCTACTTATTTTTGGTATTTTAGCCGTGAATATAATTTTTGCATTACATTTGTGAACTAAACTAAATAAACAACAAATAACTAAAAATAATTAAAATAAAAACTACTCAATTATGATAGAAATATATTCGTAAATATAAATAAAATAAAATAAATAAATAATACGAGCTAAATAAGTACTTAAGTGAGATTTCTTAAATATTTCGTCATTTCCATATAAAAACTTAGGCCACATTAACGCGATTATCTGGTGGCGGTCGGTAGCACCAAAGTGAGCCGATCACGCCTAGGCCGATGAAGAAAATCGTGAATGTGGAGAGACCCAATATAATGCCGGTGGTGACATCGTGCAGTGGCAGTCCCGGGTAGGGATCCAGCACGAGAATAACCACAAGACAACAACATTTCAGCAAACTGAAAACCGTTAACAGGATGTAACCGGAAATGTAGCTGCGATTCGGCAGCCACTCGCAGTGACGCGAGCGAAAACCGAGAAAGCCAAGACCGACGCCACTGAAGGCGGCCACCAAGCTGTATTGCAGATAAAAGTACTTGCCAAACTAAAGTGTGGGAGAAAATGATTTTTTATGTTAATATGACGTTCATTCACATCTCAGGTAGGACTTACATGCGCAATCATGTAGATGATGAGCGCCGAGTTCATGCTGTTGCTGATCACCATCATGAGCGAGACAATGGCCAGTGTGATTGTTGCGTTGGCCACCTTTTGCGGATAGGGCGTGGTGGTGTTGTTGGTGGACTTGCCGTGTATGCTGCTGCAGTCCTCCTCCTCCACTTCCGGATAGACTTTCGTTTGATGTGCGGTGATGCGTGGTGTTATGACCGCCATAGTGCGATCACCTTGCGTCTTCACCGATTCGTAGTGTAAACTCTGTGCGGTGCGTTCAACGCGTCGCTCACCAGGCGTATAGTACAATTGTTGTTGGCTTCGATAATGGTATTTGGTACGTTGTTGCTCTGGTTGTTGGTGCTCCGGCACACGTTCCATGGGCGACAAATTGCGTGGTGTTACGCTACGCGGCAACGGTGTTTTACGTGGCGTCGAAAGTAATTCGTGCAACATTTTTGTAGCCACGGGATTTTTCATGGGCGTACCAGGGTAGGAGGTGTTGCCACTGGGTGCGTGCGTCGTTGCTGGCAGTTTCTGTGGTGTTGATGTGCGCATCGTTGTGTTTCGCGGTGTTTTCATGGTATTGCTAACAAAGAAGTTCTCGCTGCGATTCAAATCGGGATTGCTCAGGCACGTCTCTTCCTCCTCATCCTCTGCGGCTAGCATGTTTTCCTCCTCCTCTTCGGTTGGTATGACCGCATAGCGATGCGCACGTCCATTATGCATTTGTATGATCTCCTGATTGTCATCGACCAGCTCTTCATTCTCCGCCGTGGGTACCATTTGATAGCGTTGATTGCTATTCTTATCCACAATCAAGAAGGTTTTACTGCCGAAATCGCTGGAGAAAGCATGCTTAATCTTCGGCGTCAACGCCTGTGGCTGCTTCGCAATGGGATGTGTTGCTCGGCCACGTTCAAAGACCGGCGGTAGACTCGTGAAAGTCGCCTCGGCGGTTTGACCATGGAATGAGTTGGGTTCCTCGTGAAATGAGGCGGGTTCATCGTCACTGTGTAAGCGTCCTTCAGAGCCATAACAATCGAGGTGATCCTGAGATTTTGCGTAGCGCCGTAACGTGGTCAACGGCGCGCTTGGACCTGGCACAATTGCGTAACGGTTGTTATTACTACTATTAACAGCCGTAGGCAAATCCTCTAACGGCACGAGCGCGTAACGGCCGGAATTCGAACGCGTTTCGAAATTCGTTGGCTCGGTAACGGCATTAAAGTTGTTTGTACGCGCAGGCGTTGCAGAAGCTTGGCCTTTTATGAAATGTTGTTGTGGAATATGTTGCTTCGGGCGTTGCTGTAGCTGCTGCGGTTGTTGTAGTTGGTATTGGTGCGGTTTCGGTGGACGACTTGAGTGTACTTCAGGTAGATTTGTTGTTTTCTGGCGTTTTTGCGTGTTAACCGAACGCGTCGACATGCTTCGCTGAAGACGTAGGGGACCAACGCGTGTATTTGTCTGCGTCGTATGACCGCCATAAGAAATATTCAAGCTCCGATTGTAGATCGCTTCGACGGGCTGTTGCACCGAATCCAATTCGATGCCGTGTGTAGGGTAAAATTCACTGCCCTGACAAAATGCCGGATTCGTGTAGTTGTGTTGCGACATTTCGGTTCGGTTATAAGTTCAACGCGTTTAATTTCGTTTTCACTCGTTGAATTTTAGATCTTCTTCAGTAGGTTTAACACAAATTATGGAAACTTCTTCTTATTAATCGTTTTTTGCACACTTAAAATAAAGGATTGCTCGCTCGGGTTTTAAATATAATTCATATTTATCGTAGAATCATGCTAATTCTTCACTCACTTGACACCATCAACACTTTTTTCTATTTTGAAACGTTTAATAATATTTTTCCGAAATTTTCTTGCTTCCACACGCGTCGACTTCTTCTGCACAACTGCTGAAGTCTGAAGAATGTCGGCAAAGTCGGAAGGCCAACTGCCAAATGTGGAAGCTACGAATTGCAACCCCGCTTGGGTTCTGTTGCACTAGCGACATTGGTGTGTGTGTGTGAGCGCGCATGTGTATATAACCACTCATGTGTGGCTATTGACGACGGCGGCGCACAGCTCCCCCTCTATAGATCGTGCCACAATACTCAGTGCCGTTGATGTGGTGGTGTGTGTGTGTGTGTGTCCTCAGTGTAATAATAATTGCGCTAAATAACACTGCGAGACAGAGTCGAACCGCCGATTATCAAAAGTACACACAAACATTTGTGTACTCGCGCACACCAACAAACTCTTTTGGACAATGCCGTGGCATTTGCTTTGGCGCGCGCATATTCGTCTCAATTGGAAACATCTGCTCCTGCAACGGCTGCTTGCCTGCCAGCAGTTAGTTGACGTGCGCCGCCAATGGCACCAGCTAGGATCGACTCTTGCTGTCTACCAACACAACTCTGCACACACACTCATACATGCATATGTAAGTTTGTATGCGTTTACTACAGTGAAATAATTTTCTTAATAAATATGTTTTTGCTATTGTATGTCAATGACTCGTGCGACACACATAATTCCAGAGGGTAGTTTTGATGTACATGCGTTTTCTTCTAGCAGTCCCCTCCAGCACTCTTCCACCCCCGGCGCTTGCGTCGCCATGTGTACGCTTTGTTTGCGCAAGCGCAGCCGGCGTTTATAAAAAGCATTTTCATTGTCACCGTTAACGTTAACGTTAATGACCAATACGCGTATGCTTTCGAAAAACGGGTTGTGTAGTAATAGTTTTTTAAAGTTAAGGTTGAAGCCTTCGAGCCGGTTAAAATTTTGAGTTTTTATTTGGAAAGTGCTATTCTTAAGTTCTCTAAAGCGTGGGCCACATAAATGTAAGTTTAGGCAAGCCCTGTTCCCGTTAGGTGATAATCGTTACTATGTTATCAGCTAATTGCAAGATCCAAAATGTTTTGACCTCTCCTTGTAGCACTACTTTACTTTTAGGAACGTTGTTCATGTAAAAAATATAAAGGGTGTGATCATACGTGAGTCGTGTCAAGCTGTCATTTTATTTTTGTTCAGTACTGTTTGGCATTTCATTATGGAAAGACTTACGCCTCGCTCAACTAACCATTACCATTACTTGAAAACCAACATTCTTTAACGAGTCAGCCGAATAGATCACGTCCAGCACGCAGTGTAGAAAATATAGCAGCCGTAACTGAGAGTGTACTGAAGATCGTGGAGAGTCGATTTGGCGCCATTCGCAGCAACTCGGACTGGCTTATGGGACGACTTGGCCCATTTTACGTCGAGATGTTAAGTTGAAAGCGTACAAATTACAGCTTGTGCAAGTATTGAAACCGCTCGACCTTCCCAGACGACATCACTCTATAACTCTTGAAAAGTTCCAAGAAGAATCGATGTTTTCGATCCAAATTTTGTTCAGTGCTGAGGATCTTTTCAGGCTCAATAGGTAAATACGTATGTACACGGGCAAAATCGTCGCGTTTGGGACGAAGAGCAACCTGAAAAGATTCAAGAACTGGCATTTCATCCGAAAAAAAACAACGGTTTGGTGTGGTTTGTGGGCCGGTGGAATCATCGGTTCATATTTCTTCAAAAATAATGCCTATGAGAATGTAACCGTCAATGGCGACCGTTATCGCGCCATGATTACCAACAATTTGATGTCTGAAATTTAAGCTCGGGGTTTCGGCGATACTTGGCTTCAACAAGACGGCGCCACTTCTCACTTTTCGCATAAATCAATGGATTTATTGATAGATTACTTCGATGAACAGATAATTTAACGTTTTGGGCCGGTCGATTAGCCACCAAGATCATGTGATAGATATTCTTTTCGAAACATATGTACATATGTATCTAGCTTGAGGTCTACTGTGTTCGTTACCCAAAATAACCAACAATAGTGAAGTCAGTTATTCAGCCACTAACTTAACGCGCTAGATATGATTTCTTAAAGTTAATCTTTATATATCTTAGCTGTAAAACCATTGCTTGTTTAAAGTTAGTTATAAAATCTTGAAAAATTCTGCATTGAGCTGGCTGGAGCTCCTAATTGGATATTGTCCAATAGGCGTTCATGTGGTAAAAATCTTAACGGGCGCAAGTTGTCAAAGTTTTATGGAAGAAGGTGAAGTGGAAACATGCAAATACTTTGTCCTCCATTGTTCAGCATTTGAAAGATCGAGAATGAAATATCTCGGCAGTCTTACCCTCGGCGAACCAAGAGACATAACCGAAACTGACATTGGCAACATAAACAAATTTGTGATAGGCTCAAAGCGCCTTGTCGATTTGTAAGGGTCTTATGATCGATTACAAAGGAGTTTTTAGGTAACACAACGGACCGACATCATCAGCTCAGTTAGTCTTCAGTTAGATCACTGTCAGTATCGACCTCTTAACCTAACTTAACCTGCATTTAACGAGCCGTTGAAACATGAGTCTTGAGAAAGAGGTCATTGTACTTGTATTTTAAACAATTAAAGTGAACTTTTTATTCTTCGGCTCATTCAAGTAACCGAAAGGTTATTATAAAATTATACCAACAAAGCATGATCCTCTTCTTTATTGGCGTAGACACCATTTACCCTGTTATAGCCAGTACAGGTACAATATATAAATATGTACATATATCGGAACTTATATACATATGTATATACTACTTACGAGTATATATCTATCAAAATTAATAAAGCAAACACATAAGAAATACAAGAAAAAGCGTTAACCTCGGCTGTGCGAAAACTATAATACCCTTCACGAATAAAAACTTTTTTTCTAACAAGAACTTGGTTTTATTAGGTTAGTTTATATGACAGCTACATGTACATATGATTAATGGTCCGATATCCACAGTTCTGTCAAATGATGGGTAAATCGACTCAGCTCGTCACGCTCAACATTTATGTATGTATGTATATAATTTACAGGGTCTCCGACGTTTGTTTCTGAGTTTTACAAAAAACTTGTGACAAATTTAATATACCCTATTCAGGGTATAATAATAGTACACACATATAAATACATACATAAGTATGTATATTTGAACAACCACTCGCAGCTTATTTTGATACAAAATCCCCTCCGCACAAAAACACAAATTCGACCGTTACAATTTGTTGCTAGAAACACGTTTGTTTGAGTGTAAACCCTAACTTTGAATTGTTTTTTTTTTTGTTCAGCGTCAGGATATTATAAGTTTTCTTGTTTTTAAGATACTATATACATATTTATATTATACTCTATTACCCACTCGCAGTTTACCAACGCTCAAGGGGTGGAAACGTAAGTATATGGGTATTTATATACCTAAAAACATTTGAATAAAAACACTCACATTCATGTGTGTGTATGTATAGCAAATCATTCGAATAGCCGTTTCACGCCAGCGCATTGTCAGCCAGTGATACCGATGCGGTTATTTGATCAGCGTGCGCAGGCGCTACCGCTAACGCTGGCGCAGCCACCAACACTGCTGAGGTGTCGAATTACTTACAGTTAATAAATGCCACATTAGGCGGTGGGGTGATGACAATCCCACAAATAAATCTGTGTGTTGAACATAAATCTAACTATATTTTTTATAGAGAGTGTGTTGTTGGAAAATTATACCTTGAGAAAGTTTTCGAAATATCATTCATGACAAACAAACATTTATTTCTAATATGTCGATATTTAGAGATACATAAGTATGCATGTATGTACATTTGTATGTATATGGGTTATTGACCCTTTTAATCTATCAGTGTCGTTTTACGTCAAATTTGACAAATTTTGAGCATACTCACCATCCCACGCCATTATTATCGAACGATTTATAAATTAACATACTTACATCCATATATGTATGTATGTATATGTACATATGTCCAATATTTAGAATAATTTAAGATACCTTTATGCAAGTATTATATATACTTATGTAAATATATACATATATACTATACTGATAGCCCACAATTATAGCCTGCCTGTTGAATCCACAGAAAGATCATGATGATGATCATAAATCACAGATTTTTAGCAACAAGTACTGTTTTCAAAAAAAAAAAACATTTGAGAATCTTACCGGACGCCATCTGCGAAAGCTGTATGGAAGAAGATGATGTGGAAACAACTCAACACTTCCTTCTTGCCTGTCCCTTCTTTCAGAGATCTAGACTTAACTATTTGACGTACACCTTTAGACATCCCACCAAACTGTGCAAATTTGATTTGTCTACAAAGCGTTTTGCTAATTTATAAATTCGAACACAGGAGTTCTTCTATCCTATGAATTCACGAAGGACTAAATATAGCAATCCTCGTACAATCTGTCTAGATCAGCCATCTAAGCTAGCTATTTTCAAGAACAATCCTAACACTGTATAAATAACCCATCTGTTGAGGTGTACTGAAGTATAATTGACCAGTACGAACCATATACATACATATGTATGTATGTAGAAGCTGTCTTCGATTTGCCAGGCACTAGTCCTCACCGATTTAAGGCATATATGTTGTTCAAACAAACGGTCAATACTTGTATGCAACCCTGCGCTAACATACGCTCTTAGCGGAAAATAATTTGAAGTCTTGAGTTTTAAAACTACAACAAAGAAGAAATAAATTTTGTTTTTACATTTTTCATTTGAACCATACACAGAAGTAAGACTGATTTGAAATATGCTAAACAAAACTTGGCAGCATTGAATAAGATATACTCGTACCACTTTGATGAGGTATCCGCCTACTCTCTTTTACGAATTAAAGTCGAAAACTTTACTGTTGCTTTTACATACAATTTTTTGACAAGAGAGCAGAAGCGAGCAGAGAAATGACGAATAGCAGACAGCCAATATATAAATAATTTACCGAAATGAGAAATAGAGACTGTGTTGGATAGTGGATTAACTATAGACTCTGGCTTTATTGGGTTAAAGATACTAAAAGGATATATTCTTGGATTCAGGGGATGTTAGGAATTTGCATCAGATTCCAAAGTGAATTATACTGCCATCCTGTGGTGGACTCGCACTCATGGAAAATATGATTTCATGCTTCAATTTGCAAATGTCTTGAGTTCACTTGTTTAAACTAACTAAAAATGATGAGATGAGATGTCTCAAACTACGTTTTAATATGAATCTATGCAACCTGAAAATACATCTCAAGCTTGTTATATCCTGAACAGGGTATATTAAGTTTGTCACGAAGTTTGTAACACCCAGAAGGACTCGTCGGAGACCCTGTAAAGTATATGTATATATAAATGATCAGTATGTTGAGCTGAGTCGATTTAGCCATGTCCGTCTGTCTGTCTGTTCATATACGAACTAGTCCCTCAGTTTTTAAGATATCGTTTTGAAATTTTGGAAACGTCATTTTCTCTTCAAGAAGCTGCTCATTTGTCGGAACGGCCGGTATCGGACCACTATAACATATAGCTGCCATACAAACTGAACGATCGGAATTAAATGCTTGTATGGAAAACTTCCCCATTTGACAAGATATATTCACGAAATTTGGTATATATTATTTCCTAAAGCAACAATGTAATCTGTGAAGAAATTGATCAGATCGGTTAATTATAGCATATAGCTGCCATACAAACCGAACAATCGGTATCAAGTTCTTGTATGGAAAACTTTCACATTCGACAAGATATATTTACGAAATTTCGTATATATTATTTTCTAAAGCAACTATGTAATCTCCGAAGAAATTGAACAGGTCGGTTGACTATAGCATATAGCTTCCAAACAAACTGAACACATAGTTACTAACAGAAATGCACCTGTGAAGGGTATTTAGCTTCGGTGCAACCGAAGTTAACGTTTTTTCTTGTTTTTAAAATGATTCTATAATGTTTTTATTGGATTCGTATATCGGAGGCACATAAAGCGGGAAAGTATTTCTTTCTACTGAATTTTGAGAGGAGAGCTAGGTATGTATAGGTCGTTAAGAAGTTAAATTACAACCATCCATACTGCCGATTGAACCTGTAATATTATAAACATATATTTATAAGATATAATCTTCCTATCAATTCATTATTAAAGACAAACACCTAGCAAATTAATGACTTCTAGCTTTATATCTAGAAACTTGAAATCATTTAATTCTCCGATTACAAGTCAAGTAGTATGTTGCAGGAGAAGTTGTAGAATGCGAATGTAAGATTGAAAATAGGTGAGTCTTGAGCAATGTTTCGAAAAAAACGGTTACCTTTTGGGAGAACAATGTCGAACCTTGACCTTCTGATTAAATAATCTGTCAGCTGTTCGTGGTGTCATTAGTGTGGAGTAACGTTAATTGCACAGCGTTAGGACATATTGTGTGTAGAATCTCGAGGAATTATCCAACCAAGATATGAGTAATCAGATCGTTGGAAAACGGCACGAAAATTACACAATCAATAATCTCTCTTATAAAGGCTCATTTAATTAAAGCTTTCCTGGCTTGATTTGACAGTTTATATAGATTTTAAACAAAGCTTTTCTTTCAGGGGTTTTCTCTTATAAAAAAGGGTCTGATGCTTGTCAATGCATTTTGTTTTACTTTGCGTTGCTTCACTTCGCTGTGAAAGAGCTTTTCTGTCAAAGCAAAAGTCTGAAGCAAAACGAAACAAAAGTTGTATGTGAAATAGCCATAAGAGTTCTCTTAAATTTTGCTCTAGAAAATACTGTGAAGTAATATGATTTTGGACCATAACATCTTGCTTAACTCTTGTGTAAATCTTTTGCAACGCTATTTTCGTTGATTTTGCTTCGCAGTCGGCATAAATAAGTTGCAAAGCGCATCAGTGCAGTTGTTGCCAAAATGTGGCACGTACCAAAGAAATGTGCAACAATGAAGCAAAAGATGTTGGTTTTATTTATTGTATGTGATGCAGTCACATGCATACACACATACATACAGATGTAAGCACTTGAATGCAAAGGTGTGACGGGATCAAGCAGCCGTTAGAAAAGGAGATCAAACCAAAGGCGACAAATATGAAAATATAGACAAAGAGCGCCTATGCTGTGGCAGAAGGCACGCGTCAAAACTAGTAGTTGCAACAACAATAACAATCAATAAGTAAATGACAATACATGGAGAAACAACTGCTGCGCTGAAGCAACCATGTAGACACGGAGAGCGCCGAAGGAGTCAGCGAGCTGAACTGCAGCGAGCAGAGGCAGGGCGCATATTGAAAAATAATCATTAACACAAACACATTGGAGCAGCAAGCAGGCAGGATCAGCAAGGACTCGAACGTAGTTTGTGAACAGCTGTCAGCTGTCTGAAGTTGATTCCCCCTCGTCACTTGGGTTTAATAATTGTGTCCTTGTGTGTTTAATTGCAGCGCCAACAAAGGACTTTGGAGTATTGAAACTTGCAAACAAACATATTTTTGCTGTGTGTGCATATGCAACAGGAAATCTTTTATTAAGGAGGAAGTGGTTGCGAGACTACTTTACTGCGCATGTAAATACCCAGCAGGAAAAACTCCACTGATCGGAAACATATCTGTTCGTTCAGGAGCCAGTACAATTTCAACAAATTATAAATAGTTTATGGAAGCTTTGAAGTGTTTTACATTTATTGGTATGAGTCTGAACAGGGTTTGAAAATTTAGAATAATATTCGAAACTAAAGGAAAAGGTTGTACGAGAATAAACAAGGGTTATTCAAAAATTAAGTATTTCCTAAACTCAAAGCTTTTTCCGCTTATAGTTTTCTTAAGTAATTTGAGAATCCCGAAGATATGAAGCCGCTTATGGTATGAGGTCCGAACACGAGTATTTTCATTTGTCCATCGGTGAATGTTTGATAATTTCAAATTAGCTCAGAGATATTGAAAGATGTCAATGGAAATTTCTTAGAATATCGCAGTCTTAAAGATGTGAAGTGTAAGAATGTGCACTAGGAATGGATCTCGGTAGATTGAAAGCTAAACAATTTCGTTTGCATGAATTTTCCTGTAGGGTGTTATCACTTATATGGGAAACTCAATTTAAAAACATTGGTACAGATAATCATACATATATGATTTGAGTATGGTGATACAGACCGGATGTGGTAGAAGTTTGAAAGGTTTCTCTACTAGTTCCGAAAGAACTTCTTATACTAGTATTAAAGTTCATTTTCATCTGAATTCTTGAGATCAAGATACCGAATGCTGCACTTTGCTTAATTATTGCCACATCATTTTGAACGTCGGAGCGCTGAAACAGAGTCCCGAAAAGCTTCAATTAATCTGACAATCATATCAATTTGCTAGAATTGAAATTTTATTACGGCATCCACGCTTGGCTCACTGCGACTCAAGATATTTTGAAACAGCTTTTTCTCTTAGCGAGGTATATTGCCACGTTAAGCCAGTTTAATTTGGGATCTATGTATAGTTTAATATCTATATTAATATAGATTACCCTTGTTATTTAGTAAAATACTATTACAGGAGCCGATAACTACGTATTAAATACGAGATCTACCGGTGAAAAACACTCGACAACTTCTATTGGTTCTTTCCAAACTGTTTTAGACAGATAGGGCGTGAGGCCCCTCAACGATCGTTGCGTTATTTGCTTTAGTAGTTGTTGAAAATGAATAAATAAGTATCTATTCAAAATCTAAGTTTCAATGGATCTTATTATTTGTGTTCGTTTGAACTTGTCCTGGACCTTTTTGCAGTTGAGGCACTTTTTTTTCGGCACTTCCGCAGACAGCACATAACTCCGTTATTTTTCAATATTTTTGTTAAAAAAAAATTTTTAATATAGCTAAAAATATACTTTATTACGTCCATAGACTTTCTTTTAAAAAAATTCACGGAAATCGCCTAATTTTTCATGCGTCACACTGGTATAGCCCTTTAAGAAGTATTTAACTTCACTATCCGTAACATCGCGTTATTTTGGTATCAATTTCGTCTGGGTGCCTGATCAAAGCGGGTGAAATCGCTAGAAACTGCTAAGTTGATGAGAACTCATGTCTCGTTTACTTGGGGTTGGGAAGAAGTTAGGTCTCCGTTGTCCTCTTGTGCTCTAGCGCTGTACCTCTGGACTTCGCGTGAGCTTAGTCGGATGCATTTGACAAAATAGTCGGAATTGATTTCAGTTGATATTTTTGGCAAGCTCAAGGACCTGTGTCAATTTTGGGATCCCCTTTTAAGCTAACCTACATACGTTAGGACAAAAAATACCCCCGAAATTGTAATTAAATTTCCCGGGTAAATGATATTTAAAAAAATGTATTTTGCTAAGTAGGTAGAACTGTCCTTAATTACATTGCCAAATAAGAGCGCGATATGTCAACAACAGTAGCTACTTAAGTTGGTACACCTCAGCGATTTTTACAATGAATAAAAATATCTTAGAAAGAATTAGCCTCAAATTTTGTATTTCTAACCAAATTTCCTGCGACGAATCGTTGCGCATATTGGAAAAGGCTTCAGGAGATTCAGTTGTATCAAAAACACAAGCATGCGGGTGGTACAAGGCCTTCAAAGACGGTTAAAAGATCGTTGAAGACATGCCTCGTTCTGGACGACCTTTGACCTCTTCAACTGATGAAAATATTACGAAAAAAGTGAAGGATATAGTGCTTGAAAATCGTCAGCCAAGTGTTAGAGAAATGGCAAGAGAGCCTGCATCTCTCGCTTGACTGTTCGAATGATTTTGGTTTAAGCTTGTCACGAAGTTTGTAACACCCAGAAGGAATCGTCGGAGACCCTATAAAGCATATATATAAATGATCAGTATGTCGAGCTGAGTCGATTTAGCCATGTCCGTCTGTCTGTCCGTCCGTCTGTCTGTCTGTATATATACGAACTAGTCCCTCAGTTTTTAAGATATCGTTTTGAAATTTTGCAAACGTCATTTTCTCTTCAAGAAACTGCTCATTTGTGGGAACGGCCGATATCGGACCACTATAACATATAGCTGCCATACAAACTGAACGATCGGAATCAAATGCTTGTATGGAAAACTTTCATATTTGACAAGATATATTCACGAAATTTTGTATATATTATTTTCTAAAGCAACTATGTAATCTTCGAAGAAATTGATCAGATCGGTTAACTATAGCATATAGCTGCCATACAAACTGAACACATAGTTACTAATAGAAATGCTCCTGTGAAGGGTATTTAGCTTCGGTGCAACCGAAATTAACGTTTTTTCTTGTTTTGGTCTGAAACACTTCTTGCTCGACTCGTCCCCATAAACTGATTTGTTCAAAAACAGTACCGTAAACAGATCTCTTTGGACATGCTTTATCGTGTGAATTCCGAACCCACATTCATGGGGAGCATTATAACTGCCGATGAGTTATGAGTCAATAATCATCGAAATGGAACCCGATTTCTGTGGATCGAAGAGATAAAACAAAATTCGCTGAAGGAGCTGAAGGCCATCCCAAAAAGTGCTTTCGAGGACTGGAAAAATCGTTGGCATACATGTATTACATTTGGTGGCGATTGTTTTGAAGCCGGCAAAATAAACATTGATGAATAATTAAATATTTTCTATTAACAACTTCCGAGTACTTTTTTGTCATTCAAACTATAAAGGAGTGCCTTGCCGAATAGTAGCTTTCCTCCAAATTTAAATACATATATAAGTACGTATATAACTGATATATATATATGTAAATAATAAATCATTCTTAAATATTTCTTAAATTTTTAATTATTTTTCCACTGTGCTTTATACAATTTTTTTATAACTCTACTAGATCTCAAGTAATTTTATTGCTCCAACAATTTGTCAGAACCAAAGCGCTTGTCTATTTAACAAATTGGTTATAATTAAAAAATAATTGTTTGCAGCTACATATTAGTGACTCCGAAAATGTATGCTCTCGTCATTTAAGCTGTGTCATTGTCTATCATGACAGTTTATACGTTTCGATAATTGTATGTATGTATATGTTTGTATAGCAGGTGCTCGCGTTGAAGTTTTTAGCATTTTTTATGATTATCATGCAATTAATTATCACATTAAATTAATTATATTGTCGAAAAATGAATCGTTTAGTTTTTTGCTCTGATTTATTTCGGAAGATAAATAACTAAAACGTATCTACACACACACATATATTTTGTAGTTTTGAATAAATTATACAATTATGTGTGTTGGAATGTTTATAGAATATTTCCATACTCACTTTTTGAGGTAGTCCAACTTTTGTTGTTGCACTTTAAGATAACCATCTAAACTAGTTATTAATACCGACTCAGTCTCAAGTAGTTCTTCCATCTCTGCCAACGCCGTGTACACTTCGGAATTGGTGCAACGGATTGTCAGCGTACAGAGCACGAAGCATATTGACAAAAGTTTCGTCAAGTGTGTTAGCACCACGCCTCCTTGTTTGGGATACATCATTTCGGTGGTGAATAAAAATACGTACTCCTAAAGGTGTAAGGTGTTGCTGAAACAAAAAATGTGAACTTTAATAAACAATTTGTTGTGAATGTTTTCATTAATGATGCTTACTGCAAATCGTGCATTAAAGTTTCAAAGCTTATTGCTTCATCGACACGATTTGTCGCGTTGAAACCAGGGAGTTGAGTATAATGATGGTTGTAAGTAAATTGTTTGTGCGCTCAGACATTTTTTAACGTCAATTATATTTCGAAATCGTATAATGATTGTAATGACATTGCATTTCAATCAATTTATCAAAAATAGGATGGAAAAATTATACAGACGAGACATTCAACTTGAAAATCTTACTTTTTATTTTAACATTTTTGTCATTAAAGGCTGAGAATATTGTTTGTACAGGTTTTGGCGCTAATTCATATTTTGGTGAAAGCAAAAAATATATATTTTTTTAAATATATACAAGTATTTATATGCAAAAAATATATTTTTATATATATCTACATGTATTTATACGCATAAAGTGATCATAAATTTATATGAATAATGTATTTCACACCCATCTATAAACGCCTTTTGTTCTAAGCATAATTTAAATAGCTTAAAAACCGCTAAAAACAACTTAAAATGTTGTTATATAAGGAATATACAATTAACTGAAAACGCGTTTAATTAAAATCAATCTAGTTGAAGCTAAATGGAAATGCTATAAAATAGCTATAAACTAGACTTTGACATTGACAAGAAATAAACCAGCAAATTTCTCCCAGTTTAGTTGAAAATCTGGAACTGAAGGCCATAAAAATATCGAAAACAACAGCAAATACATTTTTTCTATTGTACATCAAAAAATTAATTGAAATATCATGTCTTTTGTATGGTTGAACCAACATCAAGCTCGAGAGTTCTTATTTGGAATAAGAGTTTTAAAATCAATTTATTCGAGACATGAAGACTTTTAAGCGTAGAGCCTAGGAACAAATAAGAGTAAAATATATGAAGAAGTTAAAACTTTCTCGCACTAAGGTTCAAATAAGTATAGATAGCCAAGACTGGAAGATTTTCTACCTAATTAGAACCGCAGAATACACAATTCCAGTTAAGAGAAGTTCATACTCCATATCTAAGTTTAGGATAACCAGACATACATATGTATTTGGTTCGAATAGGTCTTATTAAACCGGCGAAGGAAAAATATTATTGCCTTAATAACAGCATATTTGATCTTTGAACTTTCCTCTATAATTGTTATTGCTTTAGTAGCGAGTTCGGAAATAATGGAAATTTTTTCAGGATCCTATCTATTTCAAATATCAGTCATAAAACACTTAAGGGGTGCCACGGTCTTCACCTCTTCAAAAAATCGATGTCTTATTTAATTCAATTGCATATCTAGAATATTGTCTTAAATGCTTGATTAGATCCGACTAATAATTTTGTAGATACAGCCTAGAAAAGTTGAGCACTCGAGCTGAACTATATAAGTAATCACTTAAAACTTTGAACATGTTTCTTTCGAATATGTGTTTTCAAAGATGTTTCGCGCTTTACTCAACCGATCTCAATGAAATTTTATACAGGTCTTCGATATATAATTTTCAGCGGAGAATTTTTGTACCATTACAACTATTTAAAAAATTTACGTCGACAAGTTTTCACCAAGAATAATAATTATTGAAAATATGTCTTTTTTTCTCGAGGAAACTCAAGGAACCCCTTAAATACCACTAGCACTTAAGCTAGAATATCCAAATCTAGAAACTATAAAGACAAACATACAGAATTAAATTATGAAAGATTGATTCGTGGTTGCATAGAAGTGATCCTTTGTCTTCGAAATATTCAAATTGTTGTTCTAATTCTAGTCCCAGTTACGTACACCTATTGGACATTGAAACTAATGATTTTCGCTTCGAGTGGAATGGCCTACCATATCACACATACCAAAATGCTCCGATTAACTTTATCATCTTAAAAAGCGTTTAACAATAAGTATTTCGATATTTAGCATTGTAAAAAAATAATGATTGTAGAGGAAAATAAAACGTTCTTCAAACATTAAAATATAATATACCGTTTTATGAACATAAATAAAATAGCTAACTGCTAATAAATTTGTCAAATTCAGATCATAGATCAGAATATCAGAAAGACGTAAATTATTGAAACGAGTTTTAACGATAAAAAATAGAGAGAAATATTTCTGAAAAAAAAATTAGCTGCAAATTTAACTAGAAAATATTTATTTTTTAAGTTTTGTTAGAAAAATTATTTGTATGTTAATTTAGTCGGTAAAAAATCATACACAAACACTTATATGCGATATATATTTATTTTTCTACATGCCTTCAGTCACGTAACTCCATCATACTCTTTATCATTCACTTAAATCAACGACTTTCTAATACCTATAAACATAAATAAAATGTCTAGGTTAACTGTTCATTCTTAATCAAAAAGACATATCTTAACTTATTTGCATTTCTTTCTAAGAACCAATTTAACTGTTTTGTTTGATGGCAATGCCTTTGATGAGTTTGATGTTTTGTAATGGCTTTCAGCTTTCTCAAAGACATGCGCTTGATTGAAATCATTAAAAAGAACTTAACAACAGAATAAACTCTTCATTCTTAATTCTGATTAACGGCAATAACCCTTATACCTATTCATATGTGATAGATTTTTATGGTTGTACTAACTTTTATAGCTGATAAATCAGTTGCTGTCAACGACTTTATATTTAAATAACGCCGCAAACCTTATGCGTGACTGACGCGCTGTTGTTAACTCGGCTATAATCGCGTAAGCGGTGTCTACGCTAATTAAGAAGAAGAAGAAACCTTTTTAGAATGTTTATTTTAAAGAATTTTTGAAGTTAGGTAATAAAGTAGCTCGTAAATAACTAAATAACGGCTTTCGATTAAATCGTTAATGCAATAGTATATTAATTTGGTCTATTATTTACATTACTTGATTGGTTAGTTATTATAGCTATGGAAAATTTTGGGCCTAATCCAGATAGCACCACGGGGGAAAAACATCTATCCTTGCTTTAGAGTACCAAGTAATTGGTCTCAAAGTGGTTTTACCTCGACTATTTTTTTAGAATAGAAAAATTGCGTTGAAGAAAAGTGTATTGATAAAACATTGTTTCCAGATGGGAACATTGATAAAATAATTATATACATATACATATATGTATGTATGTGTAATTCAAAAAACAAATCACCCCCACTCATCTTTTTGCCAGATTTTAGCATCAGCGATTACTTTCTTTTTCATAGACTCAAAACAAACGCGTTACAACAAAATAATTACTCTAGATGGAGATAATGTCGAAGAATAAAGTCATATTTTCATAAAAAAAAAAACAGTGTTTTCATTGTCAATCCAAGATATTTTCAGCCTTTGACTATAACTGTCTAGGGTTCTTATATAAATTTGAAAGAATTAGGTTTCTTAAATAGTAAAAGGTACTCGAAATTAAAAAAAAATTATAATTTTTTGTGAAGATTGTATAGTTTTTGAGACAGGCGATGCTTTTCTAGCGTCTTCGAGGCTTCGAAAATCCTTTTAACATAAAATGCTCTGTTATATTCTATTAAAATATTTATGAATTAATATAATTGAATTTCTAAGTATTTATATAGAAATTTTACAAATAAAAACAGCACATTTTGAAAAATATTTTTTGAACGCTTCTATCAAAACGTAAAGCAAAGGACTTTCTTGTCAAAAAATTACATTTGAAAGCATAATGAAATATTATTAAAATATAGCAAAAGAGCATTTCAATATTTTTTAAGGTGGTATAACATCTATACTTATATTTTATTACTATTTGAATAATGCAGTCTATTTAATTTATGGCAGCTACTTGTTTCGTGCATCACTTATTTTTCCCACCTTTAAACTGTGCTCTTGACAAAAAATGTGTAGAGTGGATGTCTGACGACGTATCTAGGCTTTTAAGAGACAAATTGTGAAACCACCGGTTCTATATTGTTCTCACTCTCTTATATCCTGTCTGATCCCCTGTATAATACAAAAAGTTGTATTCCTGCAACTTCCATAACATCGTCAAGAAACCCTCGAACGATAGTTGCGATTCTTCTCCTATGCAAAGCTTTGCAATCGCACAGAGGATGTTCCATAGTCTTCTATTCTTCTACTTTCTGAAAGCTTCTACAATAGTCGTTGAATGCTGATCCCAGTCTGATGGCATGTTTGCCATTAGATGGTGAGCTGTTAGCTTTCTTACTACACGTCTTATGTCATTGTTTTTGTATTTAATTAGTCGGTATATGCAGCCATATTCCATTCACTAACTCCACCTAAACTTAGCTATATTTATAACATATTTGTCGATTAAATATCTATAAATACGCGGATGCAAATAATTACTTATTTCCCGAATTGTATGGTGGTGCCTACTCTGGCTAGTTCGTCTGCTTCACAGTTACTAGTAATATCGCTATGTTCGGAATTCCTTGCGGGTTTATCGTGATATAGTATATTAGATCCATTAAGAGATCAAAGCATTCTTTCACTATCTTTGTTGAGACCCTTAGACACTTTAGTGATTGCAAATCCGTTTGGCTTCCTGTGGAAGTATACATATTCCTTGTTGTGAGTGCTCTTTTCGACAAAACAAGAAGGTTTTTTTAATTGTTGTGATCTACGCTTATGTACATTGTCTGTCAGATAACGGAACGGTAGACGGAAGGCGATTTTGGCGTCTTAGATTGCTGGATACCGCACCACATCCCACTCGATTGTCTATATGGAACCATCCCTATAGTTGTTTATTCCTGTGCACCTGTGATATCAACAACAAAGTTTTCCTGTAGCCTCAACATAAAATAATTTAAAGTGGTATATGTATGTAATTATCACTATATGTTCATATGAATCTATATTATTTATGCCAGTTATTTGCTCGGTTCGTCGCTCTCCAAGGTTTATCCAAGTATATTTAATGAGAACGCTATCGCTTTTAATACAAAATCAGCTGTTCAGAATCATAGTTTGCAGCATATTATGTATATTATAAATGATAAAAGTTACGAAGTAATCCCAGCGGATGAGGAAGGCTAGTCGACATGATACCGTTTCGGTTGGACCATTGTTAGCATTGACATCAAAGTTCAACAGCCACATTATATAAATGTGTTTTTAACCGTTAACTGCATGTACGGGCGTGTGAATGAACTGAGGGTAACCTATTTCGACTTTTATTTTTAACCCAGCAGCCAGCCAAAAGCCATAAGCCGGGCTAACACACACATACATGCATACATATGTGCTATTATATTTGCACGTGTGTATGTGTGCGCATATGGTAAGCCATATAAGGCGGCTTTTGAGATGCAAATTAAGCAGCCACAGCTGGCAGACAATAGAGTGCCGTGAACAGTTCAAAATAGCGGAACAGAAATTGTTTCGAAAAAAAAAAAAAATAAAATAAAATTGAAATTGTAATTGTTTCGACAAAATTTACATTTCGTAAATACAATTCTTTGAATTTTAAAATGTATTCCTATGTGTGTATATATGTATGTATGTAAAAGACATACATATGTATATGCTTGTTTCACCCGCTTTAATCACCTCAAAACAATGCATTACAGCAGCAACAATAACAACAACACAAATTTAATTTTATGTGATTTATTTATGCAAGCTTCTGCCTAGATATAACGGTTTGTTGAACTAATTAACTGTTTTTAATCAGCGTAATTCTTGTTGTTGTTTATTATTTTATACCGAAACGCAAACTTTGCGTTAAAAACTGGTTCACGACTTTACAAATTCAGCTTTATTTGTTAATTATTTATTTATAATTTTATTATTAATTTTATTTTTACTTTAATGAAGTGCTAATTAGCTTATTTTTACTTAGGCAATCTAGTTTATTCCAGAAAATGCACAAGCGGCTCATTCAAGTTACACGTTTAAGCTTAAATTGCACTCAATTACTCAGCGATTGTGTTTAAATGTGCTAGGTTTTATAAATTTTTGGTAGCTTTTTAAATTTTCTCACGCTTCTTAAAGTATCTAAGTATCGATAAAAGAAAATGAAATGAATTAAAAAGTGTAGGCGGTTCAATTGGATATATTTTTTGCTATCTTCATTTTGATATTTTATTTGTGTGCGCCAAAAAAGGGGGTCTACTAGTTTTGAGCTGAGCTCGATTGGTGTTCAAAGCTTTGCCATTGCTTGCCACATTTCACTTTTGTATACCCTGAACAGGGTATATTAAATTTAAGTACTTATACATAGTTATATTTATAATTGATCAGTAGCTCAGCATGTCGATCGATTGATCGATTTAGCAATGTCCTTCTGTTCTTAGGCCCTCCATATATACATACATACGAGCTAGTCTTGAAACAGAAATTTGGCAGACATTCTTTTCTCTCTAGCCAGCTCATTTGTGGGAACGGTTGATATCGGATCCACTACAGTATATACAAACCATACAAACTGATCGAGCAAAATCAGATAAAAATCTTTTTCTAACCTTTCTTGGTATAAGAAGAAATGGTGGGATCCTATCTCCCTTGCTATGGAGCCTAGTAGTAGATGATATCCTTGAGTTGCTCACAAACTTCTTGAATTATTCAGAGTGCTGGACCCTTGTAACTATATGTGACATATAGATCACAGGTCGCAGAGCAAAACCTCAATTATTTTTCATCTATCAATGGGACAAGAATCAACAAAATATTTTTAAATATTACTTTTAAGCTGGTTAGCGAGAATATGACATTTCTCGGCAGGGATACTGATTTTACAGTAACAGTACCTCACATGCATGGTAGATTTTCAAATCTATGCCTATGATCTTGAGTTTCGAGCTAATAATCATAGATCATGTCAAAATTATAATGTATCTATATGTATTTAAAATAAATCTCTAAACGCAAATTCATTGCAGATGGTAAAATAGTATTATTATCGAACAAAAGTTTTATATCATAAACTTCTAAAGCGTGAACGATGATAACATCTGATAGGTGGCTCAAAGAATGCTTATCATAAAATGTGAAAGATTAAAGGGTCTGTACGTCAAAGGAAAATTATATAAGATGGAATATTAGGATGAGGATTTTAGTAAGAATGGGTGCAAATGAAGGCTACATGTCTCAAATCAAACAATGCGGCTTCAGCTGCTAATGGAAATAGGTAGGGGGAAAGACCAAGTACTGTTTTCGCTTCTGAAATAAAACAATGCAATACCTACTACTTGATGTTTCGAATCGAGGAATTGCTTAAATGATTACAGTGTCCATCGTGAAGAAGAAAATATTGACATAAGCTTGTCCGGCAAAAATTTTTGGCCACATGGTATCAAAACTGTTTGAAAACTATGCCTAATGCTTGGAGAACGACGAGTGGTCACTAGATATGAATAAAGTTTCGTGAATCTCTGCAGACCTGTCTATTCAAAGTGTATACCTACAACTCACAGATCTTTTATAAACTTCAGAGAAATATTCGTGCCCAAATTCGCTTACTATCAAAACTGCTTCAAAATGAGAAGCGAAACACAGTCTTAAAATGTTTTAAGATATGTATGTTAAGAACACTGGATTGAAAAAGTATTAAAAACCAATTGAAACAAATTGTAATTAATGTAGCTCAATTAAAGAACTCATAATTTTATGGATATCGATAACTTGTTAAATTTTCTCAATTTTCAATGAATACGGCACACCCTGTAATTATTCGTAACCAATGATTTATAATATCTTCTGCAAATTTTTGTTTTATTGATTTTACTTGCTGGGCGCATAACTGTGCAAAACGTGACTTCGAAAATGTCAAGCTTTTGTTTATATATATGTATACATACATATGTATGTACAATGTACAATATTTCCCAGCCAAAGCGCACCTAAAAATATTTTAACAAAATAAAACGTTAAGCCGCACGGATAGCAGATAATAGCCTTCACAGGTGCATTTCATATAGCATAAAAAGGTATAAAAAGATCTTTATTATGGTTTTGATCGGTCAGTGTATATGGCAGTTGTATGCTATAGTGGTTCGATCCGAACATTATATTCGAAGATTGTAGCGCTGCCATATACATTAATATATGTATGTATGCCAAATTTCGTCAAGATAACCAGGCGAATAAGAAAAGTTTTCCATACAAGGATTTTATTTTGATCGGGCAGTTTGTTTGGCAGCTATATGCTAAAGTGGACGATTCTGGCAAATTAGTAGCTTCTTGTGTAGAAAGGGACGTCTGAAAGCTTTCAAGTCGATATTTCAAAAACTGGAGGTCTGGTTCACGCATTTACAGACAGACGGACATGTCAAAATCGACCCAGCTCGTCACGCTGATCAATACTATATCTACTTTTAACTGTTTGCGCGGTTGCCTGCTGTGTGTTATAAACTTCGCGGCAAACTTAATATACTTACCTTGTTCAGGCTATAAAGATAGATATACCTTATGTAAGTATTAAATTGTGCAGTTTTGTACTAGTCTTTGCAATTTCAAAAATAAATTGGTTTGATCTTTTACAAATAGTAAGCGGCGTATATTGACAAAAGAAGATGAGCCAGTTTATCAACAACACTTAATAACGGGTGATCCAAGGAGAGATAATTTTTTCAATTTTGACAGATCATGCGTGAGTCGTGTCAAGCTGTCATGTTACTTTTGTTCAGCTTCGTTTGGCATTTCATCAGGGAAAGACTTACACCTGAGCATCGTTTATAAATCGTTCAACTTCATTAAGAAAACTTACTTTCTGTAAAGAATGTCTTTCGCGGGCTTCGCTCAACTTATGGTCAACAAAATCGATCTACTGAGCGTACTATTCGCAACACCATCACCCATATTCAAACCAAGTATTCATTATTGCATAATATTCGACCGAATAGACCACGTCCAGACAACAAAGAAAATGGGTCTGGCAGTGAACGAGGGCAAGACGAAATATCTCCTGTTATCAAACAAACAGTCGTCGCACTCGCAACTTGGCACTCACGTCACTCTTGACAGCCATAACTTTGAAGTTGTAGACAGTTTCAGTCATGTCAGTCTGGAAATCCAACGCAGGATAACTCTTACCAGCAGGTGCTACTTCGAACTGAGCAGGAAAGTCCTCTCTCGACGAACAAAAACCAAACTCTATAAGTCACTAATAATTCCCGTCCTGCTATATGGTGCAGAGGCTTGGACGATGACAACAACTGATGAGTTGAGGTTGCGAGTTTTCGAGAGAAAAGTTCTGCGAAAGATTAACGGTCCTTTGGTCTGTTGGCCACGGCGAATATCGCATTCGATGGAACGATGAGCTGTATGAGATATATGACGACATTGACATAGTTCAGCGAATTAAAAGACAGCGGCTACGCTGGCTAGGTCATGTCGTTCGAATGGACGAAAACACTTCAGCTCTGAAAGTATACGACGCCGTACCCGCCGGGGGAAGCAGAGGAAGAGGAAGATCTCCACTCCGTTGGAAGGACCAAGTGGAGAAGGACTTGGCTTCGCTTGGAATATCCAATTGGCGCCGCGTAGCGAAAAGAAGAAACGACTGACGCGCTGTTGTTAACTCGGCTATAATCGCGTAAGCGGTGTCTACGCCAATTAAGAAGAAGAAGACCACGTCCAGCAAGCAGTGATAAAATATAGTAGCCGTAGCTGAGAGTATATGTAAACGAAAAACGTGGAGAGTCGATTCGCCGCTGTTCACAGCAATTCGGACTGACGTATGGAACGTCTTGGCACAGTTTACGTCGACATCTTAAATTGAAAGCGTACAAAATATGGCTTGTGCAAGAATTGAAGCCGTTCGACTCTCTCAAGCTCTCGAAAGTTCCAAGAAGACCCGACGTTTTCGAGCCAAATTTTGTTCAGCGACGAGGGCTATTCCTGGCACTATGGGTATGTAAACAAGTAACCTTGCCGCTTTTGAGACGAAGAACAACCAAAGGAGATTAAAGAGCTGTCACTTAATCCAGACAAAACAACGGCATGGTATGGTTTGTGGGTCGGTGAAATAATCATCGCATATTTCTTCAAAAATGATGCCGGTGTGAACGTAGCCGTCAATTACAAGCGTTATCACGTCATGATAACCGACATTTTGATGCCTGAAATTGAAGCTCGATCTCGGCGACATTTGGTTTCAACAAGACGGATCCACTTCCCACACATCGCATAAATCAATAAATTTATTGAGAGAACACTTCGGTGAGCAGATAATTTCACATTTAGGCAGGTCCTATGGCCACCAAGGTCGTGTGATATCACACCGTTAGACTCTTTCCTGTGGGAATATGTAAAGTCTAAAGTCTATGCTTCGATTCAGGCCTTGGAGCAAAACATCACGCGTGTCGTTCGCCAGTTACCAGTCAAAATGTTCGAACGAGTCATAGAACATTGGACTCAACCAAAGGGCCATCTGAGACGTAGCCGAGGCCAACATTTGAAAGAGAAAATCTTCAAAAAATAAATACCAAAGAATGTTCTGTCGAATTATGATAAACATTCCCCATTCAATTTGAAGTTTCTGTGTTTTTTCTTTATAAAAGTAGGGAACCTCGAAATAGATCACCCTTTACTTTAACTTATTGTAGAAGTTTTCATAACATGGACTATCGGCATGTCAAAACGATTTACTTTAGCGCTAGTTTGTTGCCGCATGCTTTGTTTGAATGTCGATTAGTATTTACAAAAGAATGTAGCCACCGTAAGCTAAGAATAGCTGCAAAGCGACATACATACTTACGTGTACATAACTGTTTTGCCAGTGACAATCGATGGGAGAGTACACTCTTATGTGGAAGAAACGTGCAACATGCAGCTACCAAAGGGTAAGCCGCAAACGCTTAAGAAGTGAATGCCTGCAGTTGCACACAGTAGTATTGATAAATAATTTATTGCAATGAAGAAAATGGCAAATGTGATTAAAATGCCATTCAACTAAGGTGCCGCTATGAAAATGGCAAAGAAGCATAATTGTGTTGCCACCGCAAGTGGCAGGGAAAAAAAATAAGCAATTTAACGTGTTGAAAGCTTACATTGAATAATGAATGATGTGTAGTCTAGGTTTGAATTACGAAATACTTGACGCTTTCAAGCATATAAAGACGAGCTTACGTATTGACAGGCAACAGTGTTTGCATGTATGTAGCACTTAAACGATTTTTAATGCCAAATTGGGCTGCCGAATGAATTGGAGTATAATAAGGCATGCGCATGCGCAAAAATCATTTAATTACTAGATTTAGTTGCCACCTTTGTTCGTTGCGTTTCAAAATGGAAAATGCTTCAACCCATTTCCTCATACAACTAATTAGTGCAACCTAATTAATTTCATTCATAATGATCGAATCGCGCTATTACGTAATGCAACATTAGATTATGACTACGAAAACTCGATATGCAACATTAAGTTGCAGGTGTGAATTTGTGTGTGTTACTTGTGCATACCGCAATTATTTTATTGCTTAGTTATTGTATTGTACCTTCAAATGCACATATTTACTTCTAAAGGCACTGAGTGGTACACCTATACTTACGTACATACATATGTATGTATACATATTGACAAAAACCACTTTGATGAGCGCATGCAATACAGAAGTTTACAGTTACGTCAAAAATGCAGTGTTGTATTCAATATGTTATTTAATATTTGCATATAAGTTTCTAGTATGTCTTTATAGCGGTTTTTTTAGAGCTTCCATCTGATCAAATTTGACACGGACTGGTCAACATAAACTGCGCCCAAAAAACTAATCAATACAATTTTTTTATAGATTGGAATAACTTTTTTTATGTTCGTGAGATGTTTGATTTCCATATGTCAAACAGCTTCCAGGTTTGTTTATGAGGTGAAAAATTTGTTTAGTAATTTTACCATGAAAAAAAAATCCCCAACGAGTTTGCTTGAAATTGTGTGTTTCCAATGGAATAACGGCTACGGAAACATCTAAAATGAGCCAGAAGTGTTTAGGGTTCTGAATATACTTTATCATGAACACAAGTATTTAAGTGGAATAAAGTGTTCAGTGAAGATCGTGTAGTCATCGAAATCTTGTCTCATGCCAGTCGTCATGAATCTCTGTTAATGACGAAAAAAGTTTTACAGACAGTGCTTGAAAATCGTCGAGTTTGTATCAGAGAAATAGCAGAGGATCTCAAGATCTTTTATTGAATGACTAAAAACACAATTTGGTTAATGTTTTGGGTATGCAGCGTGTCAATATCCGACTCAAATCAAAAAATTTTAAATCTTTTGTAAAAAAAAACCGTCGAATAGAGATGGCAAAAGAGATGATTGAGGACATTACAATGAAAAAGAATTGTATTAAATTACATAAAGTTTTTTTGGCAGTCCGAGTCAAATTTGGTTTAACATTTCTTAAAGTGTAACATGTCAAGCTGTTGTCAAAGCAATGACATTTGTTTGACATTTAAATTCAGTGCACATTAGCAAATTTGAACAACATGTAAAAATCGTGGATCCCAATTTTAGCAAAAAGTCACAATTCCGCCTTATGTGGTGCAAAAATAAACAAATAGACAAGTTTTGGGACGTGAGCAAAGCTAAAGGGACTCTCCGGGCACAGAAAGTTTTCTTAATAAGTTTATAGTTCGTGCTATTTCTAGGTGGAAGACACTTGTAATTTATACATTTTTTTCTTCAGATGAAGCCCTTGTTCACTAATGGTGACAGCTACTGGCAAATGATTTGAGTCGTTTTTGGTTCCAATACATTAATTGCAATGATTCAAGTACTACCAATATCAAGTCCATTCTCTCTACTGTTCAACCAGTTAACTAGTAAACAGATTAATCAGTTGGACACAACATTGGCGAGATTAGATCGTCTATACTGAATGAGTTCGTGTAAAATGCTACGAGACCGCAGTTGGTCTCGCAGTCAAGGTTGTCATAGGCCGAAAAAAAGCACAGAAAGGTTGAGACTAGACGCTCAATATATGTACAATTATTTTTGGTGTTGTATAAGTGAGATCGGGTTACGCTATATGACATTAGCAATATAAGACTTCGTACTAAAAAACTTCACAGACAGTTATTTGATTCCTCGACTCAGTATTATAAGTGATAGACGAAAATGGGAATATTATTTATGGTTCTGATATTTCAACAGCATGCGTAATTCTGGTTTCGTAGATTCCGTTTCGAGCACTTTTGAAGTCAAAGATATACCCTGCTTGGGAAGGTTAATATAATAGAAATAGTCGGGCTTGACCTTCATGTAAGCAATTTTCCCATTACCAGCAGTTAAATATACCACAAAAAGCTATTTAAGGAGGCATTTAAAGGAGGCTGGATGCAAATAGTAGTTCAAGATATGTTTGGATGCCAAACGAGTTAAAGATAAATAACCTGATCAATCGCATTTTTATTTATGAATAATTGCTTAAGCGGATGGTTCTGGGTGATGAAAAGTAGAACAACGACAAATGGAAACAGTCGAGGTCGAATGGCGTTGAGCTTAACGGTGGCCAAGTTATGTTTGATGGTCGGGAATTTGTTTTGTGGGATTGTCATGAAATCATCTACTATGAGCTACCCGCTATACTCTCAATTCGGATCTCTATTGTCAACAATGGAACCATCTGAAGGAATAGAACAATGTCAGGCCACATACATACATAGATAACGAGAAGCTTCGTAAGCTCGGCTGGGAGGTTCTTATGTATCCAACTTGTAGTCCGAATCTGGTACCAAACTATTTCTAGCTGTTTCTGTATGTGTCGATCGATTTTGCTAATGATGAGTTCGCCATTAGAGAAGCTTTAGAAAATCGTTTATTTTCCGTGCCGTCATATAGCACTAGTTTCTGCAATGGATGCTCTCTTAGCCTTGCATATTTCGGTATAGGATTTTTGCATTTTGTGCCATCGTGCAATCTTGCAAGAGCAAGAGAATCCCCCTATTGATAGTTGTCAGTGAAAACTCATCGAAAACACACATTGTCGGTCCGAACGACTTAGATTCCACAACCCACAAATGTGTTTTCAAAATGTTTTCAATGTCGGTCCGAGTGAACAGCAAAACTCGATATATTGACTATTGCATATTGGATATTATATAACTCTGGAAACACCCTTTATAACACATATGTATGTACTTACGTAATATATTTTTATACATAATACATGTATATATAAATAACGGCACATATTAGATGCACGAATTACCAAAGTAATTAACAACATGCTTTTTGTATATGTGTATATCTATTAATTACATAAAATTAATTTATTCTTTGCGAAAATTAATCGCAAGAACATCTATTAGTTTGCATGAATACTAATTTACATAAATATGTATAATCACTTCCCTATAATTGAAGTTATTAATACTTGCCAATTACTTATATAACACATATAAATTTAATGATGATGAGCTTATTGAGATGTGAGATATAAAAACCTCACGACAACTATTTCTACAATTACATGAATTTGTTAATGACTTCGATGAGGGTTCAATGACGAACAGCTGATTTGCATAACGACGTGTAATAACGACTTTATTGTGGAAATCTTTAAAATTTTCGGAACATAACTTTTAATTGCAGATTCTACCTCTTTACTTTGTGTAAAATTAAATATTCGAGAGAACTTATTTCGCATTTCAACTCATTATTCTGATCCTTTACCAAATAAACATGCGCATGCTTTTATTGTCGATAATGAACAAGTGAACTCCATCTAGCGTACAGCTTTTATCACAGCTTTCAGTTTTCACATATTTCGAGCATTTATTGAAATAAATTTAATGTATACTAGCTCAAAGTCTTTAGGTAGTCGAACGTTTATAAAAAAAATTAAAAATATATTTAAATGCGGTGGTAATATATTAGAAGCCCCTGAGAGCTTTTCTGTCATCACCTACAAAGAGCTTCATTAGCCATTCGGTTGGTTTTTAATATACAAATATAAAATTAAACAATTTTTAACAACAAGCAACCTCCAACAAATACGAACAAGCTTTAGTAAGCTTTTTTGACACGAAAAGGCTCTAATAAGAAACTTCATTAGCCATTCAAAGTCTTGTAACTTGCACTTTTTAAATGAAATCCATCACCATCGACTCCGATAAACACTTACAAGCCTCTGGAAGCTTTTCTGGCATAAAAAAGCTCTTCTAAAAGCTTCATTCATCATGCAAATCCTTGCAAACCATTTTTTTAATGAAAACCGTCACTCTCGATAGGCTATTCTGTCAAAAAAAAAAATCACCTATGAAAAGCTCACTTCAGAACCAGACTTAGCTTAAACTCACTCTTCGCAGATTTTTTTATTTTTTCCGATTTTCATATTTATAACCACTAAATTTAATAATAATTTTCAAATATAGTACTATAACAGAATCTTCAAATATTATACTTCCAATGGCATTTTTTCTCCACTCCCCACTCGCAAGGTTATTCCGCTCATTAAAAAGCTATGAAATTACATACTGCAAATACAAAGACTTACTGATTAATTACGTATTTTGGCGAATTATAACTGTCAGACAAATCACAAAGCGTAAATGTGAATGCAATTAAACAAAAGCCTGTGATTTGAAATTAAAATGAAATTAATAAAAGTCAATTATACACAAAAGTTAAAAAACGAGCTTCACAACGAAAATAAACAAACAAAAATAAAATAATAAAAATTCTTTTATTTTGGCAAATTCAAAGTGCGCGAATAAAATAAACGAAGCGCAACCACCCGTATTGCGCTGTCGCGCTGTCAGCAAATGAGGGTCAGAGGTGTTGAAACCACTTCTAACTCAACGCTACATAAGAGTAATTTACAGGTAGCTTTTAACTGTCAAGCAGCAAGTGTTTTTGTTATTTGTTTATATAATTTTTAGTGACAGAGTTGACACAGAATCGCACGGTTAACCCTAGGCAAGTCTACAGTCAAGCCAAGTAATTTATCAGGTGTGTTGATAACGCTTAGTAGATGCCCTGTAGGAAATTGAAGATTTATTTTACCTCTAACAAGTAGGAAGATTTCGACTTCTTGCAACAAACGGTATAAGAAACAAACAAGTTAGCGCTATATTCGAGTGTAACCGAAGTTAAAGTCAAAGAAGTTCCTTCAGGTGCTGGCAGAACTTTTTTTTAAGTATCCGTTTTAGTATCAAGCCGATTTTATCTAATTTTGCCAATACCACATACTCTTAATAACCCATATTCAAAAAAGAATGTTTCTTGGGTTTCATAAAGTACCTCACATACAATCGCCAATCATCATCAGATGGATACGCGAAAATCCTGATATTAGTTATATGGGGGCAAGGTCAAGTTTTCGCCCAATTATATCTTTTTTAGGAACAAAGTTATACTGTTATTAGTAAAACAAGCTCTTTCATTTTCATTGAGATAACTCACATATTGGTTGCTACATGCGGTATAAAGTCACCCGGATGTTCGAAAATCTATATATTAGCTATATGGGAGCTAAAGGAAGTATTGACCTGATTCAACCTATTTCTCATACACAGAAATACAATTGTCAAAAAAGGTTTCTGACTGAATTTCAATTGTATATCTCACACATTGACCGATATTTTCTGTCAGAAGTCAACTATAGACGCTGGGATCCACATATTCGGTGCCTAGTGGCTTGAACGTTTTTCGTTGGACTCTCTAATCAAGAGAAGTTTAGTATCTTTAAAGTGTGCCGAATGTCTTTAAACGCCCAGAAGTTCATTTTCACTCCTTAATGTTTTTCTTTTGGACAAAGTAGGACCCATTCTCCTTGGTGTATGGATAGATTTATTAGCAGAAGACATAGTAGGACCCTTAGTGGGCGTAAACCGGAAAGAATCCATTGTTTCTGACAATAAACTGTTTGGTGTATGGAAAAATGTATCGCATAAAGAAGGACAAGTTGCTAAAGTCAGAATCAGAGTGATTTTTCCATGCTAGAGTACTTTGTTCTTCCAACGCTGATTTATGCCAGATCTTAAAGGCGTTTTTTCCAAGGCATACAACAGTTCATCATCGCCAACAAAGCAAAAAACTCTGTACAGAATCTCAAATTTTCTTAACATTTTGTATAACTTGTACCCAATATGCGATACCACTTTATAATTGTACCATAAGTAGCCACTGTATATGCTGTATGGTAAAGCAAGAACACTCATAAATTGGTGTTGCCACAATAGACAATTGCATATAAATACATACGCACGTGCAAATATACATTTCTAATTTGTTTCTTAGCCACTCTTTGACTCTATTTCGGCGACTGCAACGATCTTTTTTACGGATAACAAAATCAGCACGAACTGGGCTAGGCGTTGCGAATTTTCGCTTGTAAAACTCCACTAAAATAGAAATCGAAGGAAAAACAAAGCGACTGTGAAATAACATAATTGAGGCTTTGGAGTCAGTTTTGTATCATATGTACATACATATGTACATATGTATATGTATGTAAATGCCTGCGTAGATTGCCAAAAGTAAGCCTTGTAAGCCACTATAGAGCATCTTATTACAGAAATCGTTTCGTATAATTCATGTATTTACGTAGAGCTGATAAATATTAGGGTGGTCTTAAGTAAAGTAATGACGAAGGAAATAAAAACTTTACTTGCCGGCTGCATACAGTTTGAAAGAAATTGTTGTATGCAGACTCTATTTTATAGAAGCTCATTTTTAGGTTGATATACATACATACATACATACATATGTACATACATACATATGTACATATTTTTTAAGTAAGTACTTTTCCAGAAATGTTTACCTAACGAATATGTTATGATGTCACAAGCAACGACAACACGCTAGGGAAATGTCAACCGCAATCTACTGAATTTCAGTATTTTGTATTAGTTGGCAACTCTGTTTTGAGTTTTTAGCCAACAAAATTTCAGTAATGTCTAATTTCGATATTCACTTTGTAGTACATATAATAATGATGAAAGGTAGATTTTTATTTTTGTGAAAGTGGCAACTCTGTTTACATGTTTTTCATAGACGTAATATGTTCTTAAATGTGTTTATTAAATATCTGATACATTTATTTTTTTCATAGACTGAAGTCAATTTAATTATTTAGATAGAATATTATTTAGATAGATAGAAGATGGCAACTCTGTTTTAATATTTTTTATGCCGAAACTTTTCTTAACAGCTACCGTTTTGTATATGGTAGCAACTATGTAAAATAGATTATTTTTATTTTTAGTTTTATGTGAAGGTGGCAACTCCGAAAAAAAGTTTTCTATATACATTTAATATTTAAGTAGTTTTAAATGAGTTTCTTAAAATTTATGTAATTTTATGTAAAGTAGACTTTTTTTATTTTTTTGTGAAGGTGGCAACTCTGAAAAAAAGTTTGCTATATACATTTAATATTTAAGTATTTTTAAATGAGTTTCTATAATTTCTAATATCTTTTCTATCTATCTGTTTTTATAGCCTGATGTTAATTTTATTATTTAGACAAAAGATGGCAACTCCGTTTTAATATTATTATGTCGAAACTTTTCTTAATACCTATCGTTTGATATTTACATATATTGCAGCAATGATGTAAAATAGCTGTCTTTTGTAAATTTTTACTTTTTGTCAAAGTGGCAACTCTAGCAGAAAGTTTTTTATATGCATTTAATATTTTGATATTTTTAAATTAGTTTTTGAAAAATCTTGTTTTTAATATCTATTCACCTTTTATGCATACATTTAATTGAATTTATTTTTTTCCAATTGTGGCAACTCCTTCAAAAATGAAAAAAAACTTCGAAATTTAGCAACTTTTTAAAAAATAAAAAAATAAAAATTCATAGAAAAAATATATTTGTGTATGAGTCTTTTATTTACTTTTTATAGATTGAATTGAATTTAATTTTTCCAAATTGCGGCAACTCTTTCAAAAATAAGAAAATCGAAAGTTGGCAGTTCTTTGAAAAATAAAAAAAAAAACTTCTTAAAAAAAATATCCTTTTGTAAGAGTCTTTAAGAATTATACATACTTAGATTTACCCCAGTAAGACCTTACTCAACCGGTAGAAGACAAAAAAGAAGTGAAAAAAATAAAAGAACACGATCAACCTAGTATGCAATTACTCACACATTACCATGGGAATTTCATTAAGTATGTATGTACTCAATATTGTGTGGGCGCTGCAATTTTTGACGAAGTTTCTTTCTCACACTGTCACCTATTACTTCCTCAATGTTTTTGTTGTTTTTCTTTATTGAAATTATCTTGCGAATATCTACATCTACAGTCGTAGTATATATGCAGACCTTTATTCACTTTACTATAATGCTACGCTTTTATTGTTTATCTTGCACTTTTTACAATTTTGTGTTTTGATTATGCTTTCGTTTTTTCTTTTGCTCAGCGTCAGCGTTTTTTTCTTAACACACTTTTTCTGGCTGACACAGCTAGGCTTTTGTAGCCACAAATAAAATCGGCCTTAAGTACGAAGTATGAAAATATCTGCAGTCCACATATTTTAAATGTTTAGATGAATCGTAGTGCTGGGGTTGAATGACTCGGACTTCCATTTCTTTGAATTGATATTTAATGTCTTAATGTCGAGTCGCATGCGCGGAAAATATTACGGATTTCACGGAATGGGATTCTTTAACTCAATTGCTAAGGTTTTTATGCAATGCGCGGTAGAAACCATGCCAAGGTTTGTTGCGCGCCAAATTTCAAAACAACATTTACTTTCAAAATGTGTAAGCCCTCTCAAGTTCGAATTCAAATTCAGTAAGTGCTTGTGAGTACTTAGAGAAGCTCAACCTCTCGACGATTAAGTGTCATTAAAAATTATTGAAAATAATTGTTGGTGCTTAGTAGACACTTATTACTGACTAAAGCATGTTACGTGTCTCTTACGTCTGTTACTGTGCTGATAGCTGAATTGGGGGAAAGGCGAAGTATTGAAAAATTAGTAAACAAATTGGATAGGCAGGCATTAATTTTATAATTGAACAGGCATAATTTATGATTTTTCTGCCATAAAAAAAGTAAATAATTTATTTTTGATGAAAATCGGAAAAAATAACAAGCTTTTTAATGCAGCGTCACCTGGCGTTAGCTTAAAAAATAATCATTCGACTAAAGAAAATAAATATCGTTTATTGAGCAGAAATATTTTAAGGAATTTAATATAATTTTCCTTTAAACAGGGTCACCAATTTTAAATGCGCATACAAATAAAAAAAACTGCGACTTTGGAGTAAACACCGCTTACGCGATTATAGCCGAGTTTACAAAACTTCTTTACTTCTAGCAACATTATTAAAGGTATGATCTAATATGTTTCGTGTCAAAATTATCAGTCGCTATGCCAAAATCATTTAGTGAAATTAAAGCTGAAAATTCTCTCATAGTTCGAACTTAAAAACATATGCATGATGGTTCAAACTATGCTTCCAGGTCGGTAATCATTTAATTTCAGTAGGTCTTCGAAGTAATACCGCTCAATAAATTGTTATCAAAGTTGAAACTGAATAACACAGGTCAACACGATTTTTGGGTCTGACATCTACATGTTAAATTTTAGTTTCTCCTATGACAAAAATAAGGAAACAATTTTTTTTTCCAGTTAAAGTTTGCTTTTGTAGAAATTAGAGCAATTTTTCGATTTTTAAGCAGAAATGACTGATTTTTATATTTTTTCTACAATTTCACTATAGATTATAATTAGAAAACTTTTTTTTAGATGCAAGAGTCGTTTTTATTCAAGATGTGTGAAAAAAATAATATATAAATGTAAAATAACAAGAAATTACTGTCTAAAAGTGAATATCTTTTGCATTTCTTTTATGCGAATATGAGCTCTCTCGTATTAAACCCCAAATATACTTATCGATGTAGATCAGCCCAAAGCAAACTTAAAGAACTAAAGATTAATATTTAAGTGTTTTTCAATGTCTAGGATCAGAATTCAAGCATGAGAACAGAAACCCAAAAAAAAAATTTTTTTTGTTGACCTGTGTAATTAAAGTCATTTCAATAATTTCAACCATAGTTGTGAAAATATTACCGAAATATAACTGATATGGTACTTAGCTCCTTTCACCTATGTATCCTTCACTAAATTTGGCATAATAGAAAACTTAAGCGTGAATATTTGGTTCAGTTCACCAGATCTTTGGGTTATATTTTTAGATAATATTACATCAATCTTAAATTACCGACTTTTTGACAATGGCGAGAACCATCCATTAATTGTGTCCTATAAGCAAAAGTTCCAGCGTTTCTTAAGAAGTTAGGAACATATTCGCGAAATAATTGTGAAGCCGTCATTGAATATTTCAGCTTCGACTTGCATGAAAATAATCAAGGATCACGTCTACGTTAGGTTAAGATTGATGGCTGATCCAAAGATCGCACTTGGACTACTATATGTCTTACATGATGCCATAAAAGTGTCAGCAAAGCAAGATAAATTTACTCAAGCGTCGAATCTTTTTTACCACTAGTTCGGTGAGGCATCTGAAAGTGTTAACTCACAAGTATTTAAGTCTTCTTCTTGCCGACAAGGGACAATCAAGAAGTAAGTGCTTAGATGATCCCATTCGTCTTCTTACAGTATGTACATACAGTTACTGCAACTGGTGTCCGGTAAGATGCTCAACCTTACAGCATGGACGTCGATAGCGCAATTGGCCACAACTAAGAAAAGGCTAAAGTTATTGAGGGCAAAGAGCTCGTTGGATCACTTTCATCGATCTTGGGTCAAAAGAATCTTGCGACTTCACATGAACCGATGGTAGCCCAGCCAAGTTTCCACGAAGCCCATCTATCCAGTAGTAGAACACACGAGAAGAGGGGAGCACCGATCCGTTCGCATTCTACTGACAACTTTCTTGCCAACTCACCAGCTTTAAAGTTACCGATTCCGCTGTGATCAGGTATCCACACTAGTATTGTCACTAAGTGAGTCGGAGATGGATAACGAGGTTAAGCATTCTTTAACCAGCCTTGAACGTACGGTTAGTGAGCTCAAGGTTAGTATCGCCGCCTTGCTAACAGAGTGGATAGTATCTTTAATGAAGGAGGTTGCACACGGGAGCAGTAAATCTACCGCTACCTTAATGGCAGCAAACTCATATTGAGGTTGCAATAATCAGAAAGTATGAAAGTGTTGCATAAATCGAATTAAGGGCTTCATATAACCATTATTAGTGAGTCCTAAGGAGCTCAAACATAGCAAATCTGTACTGAAGGACTGCATTAATAAATCACAAATAATTAAGGTAATGAGATTCCTAAATTTCACCTTTCTCTTAAGAGTGTTTTACCGGAACAGATTTGCATTAAATTTTTTGAATAAACAAACAAACAAGTTGTATGGCATAAGTAGAGTACTAATTTAAATATATCCCAATCAGTATTTCACACATACAACATGCATTCAAAGATTTAGAACTTTCGACATTCTATTAATTCTTTTTTTAATTGCTCTTTCTTCTCTTTACTAATGAATTCTTAATTAGACATTTCGAACAGTCGCCCATAATCCATTAATTTCGAATTTTCGGTTGCTTTTAACTCGTTAACAAATTTCGCCACATAACTAGTATGTATGCATAAGTATTGGTGACCGTGTGAAGTTAGACTCGTATTTGTTAGAAAAAAATATCAATAACGAGTATTTTATAATTTCACTTTTCAATATATTTAAACCAATTTAGTCATTTGGATGAAATTTATGGAAAGACAAAGAGCTGTTTGAATGCATTTATACTTATGTATGCACATGTGTATATACATATATATATATAAGCGCATGTATGCATATACTTGTATGTGTATAATGCGTTATTAACAAGCATTACCAGTTGGGGTTTCTCGAGTGCAGATTTGGAGTGAATGATGTCGATGGCTTATTCGCGAATGGCATCGGAATTACCGGCATGTGCGGGAACGTCTCAAACCGTTTGACAGCACGAAAGCTAATCCGTGCGCGTCATGTTAATCGTGTCTAATGATAATTATATTGATTAAAACTGGTCTGTGGGTTAAGCTCGTTTATACTTACAATAAATACATATGACACTTTCCAATACTTTTCTCTACACACGCTAACATAATTATATGCATGTCTACAGTAGATAAGTCAAACAAAGTCGGGTTAGCTCCTCCAATTATAAACCAAAAATGGCATGATCTCCGATTTGTTGTATTAGTTCCGCCACGAATAGCAGAGTAATTACTAAAATATCGGAAGAATTGGCTTTAAAAAGAAAGTATGTATCCAATTACATAAAGAAACTCGAATCGACATGTAAATGAAAGTGAAAAATAAAAAGAAGCACGAACAAGTAAGGAACAGCTAAGTTTTTATACTCGCGCAATTTGCAAATTTAGAAACCTCACGGATTGATCAACATATGAGGTATAAAGTTAAGCGGTGTAGATATACATATGTGCATAACTGCCAAAATAAAGGTCCTTCATACCAACTTGATTGTGAAATTTAATTCTGCAGGCGGTGCTATCAGACAGACAAACCCACAAAGAGTCACCGTAATTTCAATGAATAATGAATAGCGACCATCAGGTGCAGCAAAGCCAAAACAAAGGGAAGGTACAATGTCGAGGAGCTACTATTACAACCGACAGTGAAAGATTTTCTACTCGAATTGCACACCTGCTCGCTGGGAGCACTCATCAGCAACTCGGTATAAGGAAACTGTGGGACGGAATTTCAAGCTCCTTACGTACAGCTGCAAGCGAAACTAATGGTTTTCGGAAAGGTCAAGAGAACAGCTGGTACGATGAGGACTGACGTGTCGCAGTGAAGAGAAAGCAGACAGCCCACCACGCAATATTGCGATCGACCACAACGCGAGCGGCGTGGAATATGTAGAAAGCGAGAGGTTAAGAAGGAAGCGAGACGCATACGAGAGTATAAAGAGCTTGAGAGGCTGACCGACAGGGGTAATTCTCGAAAATTCTAGGAAAATATGAGGCGACTACGGAAAGTTACAAGAACGGAGCATATTCTTGTAGGACCCAAAGTGGTGGTCTAGTGGCTGTTGTTCAGAGCATACTAAAGTTATGGAGGGAACACTTTTCCAGCCTGCTGAACGGCAGTGAAATTGTAACATCTAGATAAAGCGAATCCGATTCCCCAATCGGCAACGATGGAATAGATGTTCCATTGCTGACTATGATGAAGAAGAACTGACAAGGTGCATATATCAGTTCCTTTGAAAGATGTGGTCGCATGACAGCATGCCCGACGATTGGAACCTAAGTGTGCTCATCCCAATCCACAAACTGTTCCACTGTCCCACTGTCTACACTGTCCCACTGTCTACAAATTGATTGAATCTTATTAGTGTGACTTTAGGCCTGGAACATCTACTATCGAGCAGATTTTCACTATGCGACAAATTTTGGAAAATACCCGTGAAAGGAAGATCGACATACACCATCTCTTCGCCGATTTAATAACCGCCTTCGACAGCACGCTATATTTGAACTTGATATCCCCGAAAAGCTGACTCGTCTATCTTGCAACCAGCATCAACATCAACAACAATATCAGTTTTGAAATCCAATGCAGAATCACTCTTGCCCACAGATGCTAATTCGGTCTGAGTAGGCAATTGAAAAGTAAAGTCCTCTCTCGACGAACAAATACCAAACTTTATAAATCCGTCATCATTCCCATTCTGCTACATGGTGCGGAAGCATGGACGATAAAATCAGCTGCTGAGTCGGCCTTCGGAGTCTTCATCAAAGAAAACGTGTATTAGATTCGGATACAAATTTGTTTAAACGAAGAATAGGCGTTTCGAATCTTCCACCAATTATCACACATACATAAGTATGTATGTAAATACAAAATCATTTGTTTAACGCAATTTATATACATACATATATACATTTATAGCTAATTAGTAATTCACCATTAGGCTTAAGTCTATTGTATCTACAAATCAATAATCGTTGGCTTAATTCGCGGCTCTGAAATTTGCAAACTCGTGTAATTATTACTTTGCACACAAAATTACACTTTCGATTTCAACCGAAACCAAATAAGCAAAAACAATTTAATCAAATGTTTGGCAAAAAACAATTTTTTAATTGCCGCGCCTTAAACAACCGTCAACCAGAGTCTAGTTCACAACAAAAGCAATTAAAACGTGTTTGCCGCTGGATTGTTTGCCGTCGAGACGTGGATGTCACTGCTCGTACATTTGTCTGTATGTATGTAGCTATGCCGTTCAAGTAGCCACCAACCGGCTCATCATTGTGTCCCACTGTCAGTCCAGATTCCACGACTGCTGGTTACTAAGTCACGCATGCGCAGCAACCCGTTCAGCGGGCATGTCATCTTCGATAGGCTCAAAATAAGACCAGTGTAGGCGCCGGCCGCACTGCTCGCTGCCTTATCTGTATAAATGCGAAAGTGAATTTCTCTTTCATTTAAGCGTGCAATGAAGACCTCTTCCTAAAACATTATGCCTATTTGTAGAAATCTAACATTTGTCATTTAGGCGTGCATCTGCATTTGCTTATGTGCATATGTGTGTGTGTCCGCAATGCGTATATTGCAATAAAGAGGACAAGTCAATATGCAATGATTCAAGAGACAGTGGAAAAATAATGGACCCGCTGCATAACACGTGATTTTGCAAAATGATATTTTGTTTTTGTTTTGTTTTGCTGAAATTCTTCACAGCGCACAGTGGGACTCAATTGGCTTTCTCATTGTATATACCGTACCGTCAATTTGAACCGGACTGACACTGTCTACTCTAAAAGCATAATGCTACTGGGGTACTCAGGTGATATACATAGTAGGCCTTAACAAAGAAGCGAAAGAGATTGATCTTATAGTGAACGAGGGACATACAAAGCACCTGAAGGCCTCTCACTTTCGACGAGGCTTAGAAACATGGACGATGACGAAACAAGATGAGAAAGCACTTGCAGCATTCGGAAGAGTTCTTCTTCGCCAAAAGGAAACTACGTCATTGTTGCCAGCTATACTATGGAATCGGTAGGCAATTGAGAAGCAGATCCCACTCTCTACGAGCAAAAATTACGTTATAATGTATAAGGCTGATAAAATTCGATGACGAAACGAGATGATAAAGCACTTGAGGCATTCGAAGAACTTTTTTTCGCAAGATCTATGAAGCGAGCCGTACGAAAACGATATCGAAGAAGATGGAACTACCAAGTAGGAGTGTACGGCGATATGGTTATAGTTAAGTGCATAAAAAATCAACGAACAAAATTGGGCCATATTGTTCGCTTGAAAGATGATGTTTCAATGAAAAGCTCCTTCGACTCGAAGACCAACGAATGGACAGTGCAAGCAAGGTCGCCGTAGCAACCAATAGACGGACCAAGTGCATAGCGAAGTGGTCACCAAGCCAATATTTAACGATATCTCGAAAACTACAAAACAGCACCAAATACTATAAATTTATTGGATTCAACTACATATCTTCAATTGTATTTACGACAAAGTGATTAAACTAAATTAATTAATTAATTAAGTAATTGATAACTTTTTGAACATTATTTCAACAACTTCACAGCCACCACACCACGGTGCAACATCGAGTGCTCTACTTCGACACCTTACCCCTGAGCAGAGTTGCTGCAGCCTTTCTCACATGGCGTGTGGGGCAGTAGTGGCAGCAATTGCTGTTATTGAATAATTGCCTCATTCCGGTTAACAGTACTTGTGTGGTTAGTCTGCCATACACAGATATTTACATGCCGATACAGAGGCAGATGTAGCACTCATAAATTATTGATGAGTCTATGAAATGTTTTTATAACTCTGCAACGCTTAGTTGCAGACTTTTATTCATAGATTTGTACGCCGGTGAGCATAAATGTGAGTATGAGCCTCTTTAATATGCGTATACTTGTATGTTAACATAAAAGTTTTCGGTACGACGAAGTCTCCACCGGTAGTCGGTTTGAGATTAAAAGTATGTAGTTCAAAAAAGTGTTCATCTGACTATGTGTGCTACTATTATTATATTACAAAGGAGTGAATAGTATTGATAAACTCATGTAAGACCTTGATGTTGCTCTCGAAAAATGGTATATAATGCTCTTTATGCAACAAAAAAAGACCCATTTTGTGTCAACAACAAGATACCAAGAAACCCAAGACCACGTTAAACCGATATTAATGTTGACAAAACCATAGTATGGAAGAGAAAAGCCGATCCTTTTAAGTCAGTCACAGAAATTATGGTCGAAGCTCACGACGAATATGGTGTGGACGTGTCCAGAAAGCTTGTAGGAGGACGAGCCAACAAAGCTCAACTTTTTGAACGAATTAGCAAGAAGAAACCACTCCTGTTAAAACGTCATTTCCAAATTCTTTAGAGCGAAGATACCAAAATAATTATAGGAGGGGTCGCTATGGCGAGTAAACATTTGTACATTGTCCACAATGTCAAGCTCTTAACCCTAGGTATACATAAAAACAAAATAACATTTAGCACGGCGGTGGAAGTATCATGGTCTGGGCGTGTTTTCAAGGTATGGCGTCGGGTCAATTGTTCGTATAAATGGTAAAAAAATTAATGGAGCCATTTGTATTTGAATCCACGCCTATAAACCGGATATTTAAGCAAGACAATGATCCGAAGCACACCGCAAAGGCAGTAAAGCAGTGGCTCGACAATGAAAAAAATTGAATATTGGATAGCTTTCTACGAAGCCTGGATCTGAATCCAATAGAAAATGTATGGAATGATGTCAAGAACAAAATAGCAGGCAATTTTATGCCAGTTTTTAATTATTTTTGTACTTTTTGGTACCTTTTTGTAAACCCTTTTCAGATCGCGCTATTTATGTGTCCCAACTGCCATAGAGGATATTGATGTTTTCATCTTTTTTTTACGATAATATAATATTTATTGTGTTCGTGTTTTAGTAATATGAAAGTGAATAATTCTTAAGTGATAAACTTAAGGAATAAATAAATGTTTATTTTTTATTTGATTACCAAGTGCGCTATTTATGTGCCCATGGCTGTATATTCTCACATACTTGTACATATGTATGTAATATTGCAAATTAACACTGTATAATTCTGAGCGTGAAAACGAGGCAATGAAGTCACCCATCTTCTTTTCTCTCTCGAATCGTGTACTCGTATTTGTTCCCCTTGCACTGGACGCGAAATTCTGCGATTCATAAATGCTATTTTTAATGCTTTTGCTCCATTTGCAAACTAATTGATATGAGTACTGCACATTGTATGATTGTTTCAGAGTTTTGGTTTATTAATTTGCGCGTGGGTATGTAATTTACATTATATGTCTTGCTTACATAAATCTTTTACTAATAGATGTTATCTAGAAGTTTGAAGAACTTTTTTGTGTTCGAAAGTGAACAAATTGGCGATGGTGGATTAACACTAATACCTTCTACTTGGATCTTACTATTTTGGGAGACGAAAATTGAAGTATGTTTACTCCGACCAGCCTCTATCATTCAGTGGAACTAACTAATAGCAAAGCTTATCGCTGCGAAAGTTTCTGTTAAGTATAAAATGGTTTATCGATATGCATTGTATGTATGTTACGAAGATTGTTTTTATAATCAGAAACTAAGAATGCCACACATAAATTGTGTATGTATGATCTCCTGCAGGAAATTATCTACAAAAGTCTAACCAAACCTAACCTGTAAACAATAGAACTGTCTGTATTCACACTAGAAAAATAAAAATGTATCTTAGCTTATGCTACACATGCTCACCAACTTCGTTTCTGAGTAATTGTGCTTATCTGATTGGCATGTTAAATCGATTGAAACACTCCAGAATGCTTTCACACACAAATACTCGAACATACATATACATACATATCCATATATATATGTACATGTATGTATGTATATATTTCTATTTACAATTGCACACGTGTTAATTTCTTCTACAATTTGTGACTGACAGCGTAATTCTACTTGCGAATTCAAGTTCAAAGTAAAGGTAAATAATATCTCGGAAACCAGTTTCGCTAATAATCTCCTACAAATTATGATAATTTAGATATTGAAAATTGTTTTGATTTGCTTGTTTTGAATTTACAACAAGATAAAGTCTGTAACAATTTACGATAATAATGCATAATTATTTCATTGTTTGCCTAAGTAAATCGGGATTAACTCAGGGTCTGCGCAAATTGAGTCGCAGGTTATGAGGAACGAGATACTCGGTACGTCAACCTTTTGCCAGTATGTAAACATTGTTTGATTTTGAGTAGAAATACCAGCCTATATTTGCTATATTTTAAGTTAATTAGTTTATTTATAAAATATTTGGTCATTAATATTGATTCTCAAATAATCCTGCGAAGAGGCGCAGGTGAAGTCAAATCTGAAAATGTGGGTGGCCAGTCAACGTCTGCTCTCTTTGTCATCGGTTATTTTGTGATCGAGCGAACCGCAAATGCCATATTCATGTGATATTCATGCATTTGAAGCACACATATAGAGCTAACATCAATCGATACCGATTTTCGATTAAAAACTATGTTCCAAAACAGCTTATTATTTAAATTGAAAATGGACTCAGCGCTAGAACTATTTTTTTAATGATTCTCTTTTGATCATGTCTAATATAACGACATGATAATTTCGCACCCTGTATGTATTGAAGAAGTCATATTTTCGATTTAAGGGGTTACATGGGTTTACGGTCTTCTACAACACCTCTATAACATTGTTCTAAAGTTTCCAGTCGATGCGAGTAATAGTTTCGGAGATACAGCCGTGAGAACTTGTGCGCTAGAGGTTAGCTAGACTAAGTGCGCTGTCTTTAAACGAGTTTTTCTAGAAACTGTGGTTTTGAGGTGGGTTGGCAAGATTTCTCGAGAACTACTCAACCGATCTTCATTCAATTTTATACAGGTCTTTGAGATACTATTCTTAAAGACTTGGGCGAAGGATTTTATTTTCGTTTACAACTATTTGAAAAAAAAATGTCGCGAAAATTTCACTGAAATTTTAATTTTTTTTATAAAAATGTTTGCCAAAAATCCAATTTTCAATTTTTTTTCTACGTCCAAGTTTTAAGTTAAGTTAATCGAAAGAAAAAATTTTTCAAAATAATTTCAATTTAATCGGACACTGAAGTGTAACTTTTTCACCAAAACAATATTTTTTTTAGAAACTGCCGTTTTTTCAAAAACCAAAATTTTGAACTGGCCTTCGATCATTACCTATATTCATCTATTGTAATAAGAATATTTTTGGTTTTTGAATTTGAGATAATTTTTAGCAGAAAATCTTTCTCACCGCCAGACACCTTCTTTCGGAATACAAAGTAGATTAAAAAACAAATGCATATGTATGTATGTGTATGTACATATGCATAACACTCAAACAAAAAAACCTTGATTTCGATTGCACCGAAGCCATAATTCCCTTTACAAATAGAAAACTTCCATACAAAAACTTGATTATAATCGGCCAATTTGTCTGGTAGCTATATGCTATAGTAATCCGATCTGAACTTACTTACAATAACAATAGTAAAAACACATGCCAAATTTCGTGAAGATATCTCATCAAATGAAAAAATTTTCCATACACGGACTTGATTCAGATCGTCCAGTTGATATGGCAGCTATATGTTATAGTGTTCCGATCTAAACAGTTTCTACGGAGATTACAACGCTGCCTTAGGTAATAAAATTTTTCTTATAAGGACTTGAATTCGGGCGATCGGTTTGTATGGCAACTACATACATATGTATGTATGTATGTACATATGTGCTATCATGGTCCAATAACGGCGGTTTCGACAAATCAGCAACTTCTTGATGGTAAAAGGACGCTTACAACATTTCAGATCGATATATCAAAAATTGAGGTACTAGATTACATATACATATGTACATACATCTATAGACAGACAGACGACTATGCTTGTCATGTTGATCATTAGATATGTATATACATACATACATACATACATATGTACTTTATGGGATCCCCGACCTTTCCTTCTAGGTGTTACCATCATCGTGACAAACTTAATATACCCTGTTCAGGGTATAAAAATATAAACGTCAACGTATTTTAAGGACATCACCAATTAGCACTTTCATTCAATCGATGATTATGTTTTATTGAACTGGCCAAATGCTTCATTCGCTGGCTGTTTGTGTTAATTGAAAAAGTAATCGGTTGATTATTTAAGTGCCATGAACTTTAATAATTCACCGGCAAAGTAAAACGAATATTTATTGCTAAAGTTCCTTTTGAATATAAAGACATTCAACAGTTAGTCAGCTGTGAAAGTTATATTTGCTGAAATTCCAAAAAAAAGGAAAAGTCGTAACATACAGCTAAGTACTATATACATATGTACATACATACATACTTACATTCAAATCCAAAATAGAGAGCACAACAAAACTGACACTCAATTTCCTGAAAGGAAGAACTGCATTGTTGTAGTTATGTACGCAGTGTCTACGTGACTTTCCTTCAAGTGTTTCATTCAGATGTGCATATATGTATGTATGTATGTATATATGTAAATTTATATATAGTGCATATAAGCAAGCGTATTTCAAAATAAACAAAAGCAAAATCTCAAACGCCATCAGCTGCGCTCTTTAATTGTAGAATTCATTAGCCTTACAAAGCTCCAGCCGGCGTCCTCCTACAACAACAATATATGTACATATGTACATACATTTGTGTAATATTGTGTGTTGTTGATGCTTTGTGGTAGCGTTATCGCCACATTAACAATATTTTAATAGAACTTGGACGCGATCTGGCATTACCATTAAATATATATATGTATTTATATCATTAAGTATATAATTGTATGCTTATCGTCTCAGTCTTTTACATAGTAGAAGAAGTCATGCCCTTTTTATACCCTGAACAGTGTATACCATATTTTGTTTTAATGAAATTTGTAACACCCAGAAGGGTATAACGGGAACCTATGAAGCAGTACAGTAATGAAGTATATACTTATGTAGGTATGTTTATATATAATCATCGAAATGATTTTTGAGATATCGATCTGAAATTTCGCATATGTCCTTTTCTTCTATTTCAGCAAAATCAAGCCCTTCTACATTTTCAATTGCCTTTTTTTGACAGATCACGCGTGAGTCGTGTCAAGCTGTCATGTTAGTTTTGTTCAGTATTGTTTGGTATTTCATCATGGAAATACTTATGCCTAAACAAGAAGTTTTGGGCTAGTCGATTGGCCACCAAGATCGCGTGTCAGACTTTCTCGCTTCGATTCTGGCCTTGAAGCTAAACACCACGCCTGTCTTTCACCAGTTAGCAGTTGAAATTCTCGAACGAATCATCGAAAATTGGACTCAATGGATGCACCATCTGAGACGTAGCCATGGCTAACATTTGAAAGGGATAATCTTCAAGAAATAAATACCAAAGAATGTTATTTCGAATTATAATAAACATTCTCAATTAAATTTGAAGTTTCTGTGTTTTTTCTTTAAAAAAGTAGGGAAACTCGAAATGGATTACCCTTCATTAACCGATCTATAACAAGTAAGGAAGGACTAAGTTCGGGTGTCACCGAACATTTTATACTCTCGCATGATAAAGTGATAATCGAGATTTCATTATACGACATTTACATATTTTTCAAATACCGTATTTTTGTAAAGTTTTATTCCGCTATCATCATTGGTTCCTAATGTATGTACTATATATTATACAGAGAAGGCATCAGATAGAATTCAAAATAGCGTTATATTGGAAGAAGGCGTGGTTGTAAACCGATTTCACCCATATTTCGTACATGTCATCAGGGTGTTAAGAAAATATTATATACCGAATTTCATTGAAATCGGTGTAGTAGTTCCTGAGATATGGTTTTTGGTTCATAAGTGGGCGAGGCCACGCCTATTTTCAATTTTTTAAAAAAGCTTGGGTAGAGCTTTCCTCTGCCATTTCTTCCGTAAAATTTAACGCACTTTTAGTGATTTTCAACATAACCTTTGTATGGGAGGTGGGCGTGGTTATTATCCGATTTCTTCCATTTTTGAACTGTATATGGAAATGCCTGAAAAAAACGACTCTGTAGAGGTTGGTTGACATAGCTATAGTAGTTTCCGAGATACGTACAAAAAACTTAGTAGGTGGCGGGGCCACGCCCACTTTTCCAAAAAAATTAGGTCCAAATATGCCCCTCCCTAATGCGATCCTTTGTGCCAAATTTCACTTTAATATCCTTATTTATGGCTTAGTTATGACACTTTAGAAGTTGTCGGTTTCCGCCATTTTGTGGGCGTGGCAGTTGGCCGATTTTGCCCATCTTCGAACTTAACCTTCTTATGGAGCCAAATAATACGTGTACCAAGTCTCATCATGATATCTCAATTTTTACTCAAGTTACAGCTTGCACGGACGGACGGACGGACAGACGGACGGACGGACAGACAGACATCCGGATTTCGACTCTACTCGTCACCCTGATCACTTTGGTATATATAACCCTATATCTGACTCTTTTAGTTTTAGGACTTACAAACAACCGTTATGTGAACAAAACTATAATACTCTCCTTAGCAACATTGTTGCGAGAGTATAAAAAGATCAAGATCAAGATCTTTTTATACTCATTGATACTATAAGAAATCCACCTGTGAAGGGTATTACAGCTTCGATGCAGCCGCTATTTTTTGTTCCTTTCGCCGACTTAGTTGGACGTTAGCGATATCTTTTCAGATTCTCATATAAATTTAGTAAATAAATCATTGTACTTCAATATACATATGTATGTAGGTTTATCAAAGTTCATATAAAAAGAGTTCAATGTAAGGCAACTAAAGTTTTCTAAAGTAAACTTTTTTCAAACAGAAAAAATAGAGTCCAATAATTACTTCAGCTGATATCGGGTGTCACTTTTAATAGAAAATTGTGTGTATAATCATAAATCTCACTATATTTATATGTATTACAGTCATAACTAGTACATATATAGTTATATGTGAATATGCAGCACACATGTGTATGTATAGAGAGGCATTCATTTCAATCAACACAGTGCAGTCGGGCAGCTATCGTCATCTTTCTCGTTGTCAACCAGCATGAAAAATTAAATACAATTTGCTCATGATTCCTACAAAACTCATAATTTATATACTAAATATACTATACATACACTTTATGTGCACGCTTGTATGTACATATGTATATAGACATAAGTATAAAAATTTGTTTATGATTTCGAGATTTTTGGAATATTCGAGTGACCCAGCAGAGCTTTTCTAACCTAAATAAATATTGAGAGCAGAGTATCGGAAGTGCTCAGATTAAAAATACACGGAGAACTTCGTAGTTTTTATACTAAAAACAGTGACATAGGTGAACTCTTATCTCAAAAGGAATATATTAATTGTACATACAAATGTATTTAATATTATTTTTGTGAATCGGATGCTTTCAAAAGAAGAAAGCAAAGTGCGGGAAACGGTATGTGTGAGTACTTTACAGGTTTTTCAATTGTCAAATATAAAAAGGGTTCTACTTTTTAAGGTCTGAATATACACCAAGCTATGTATCCGCAACATATGTACATAAATATACTGAATATACATATGTATTTATGTGTGCATGTGTACCAAAAAGCTTATAGCTTTAGCATGTGATTATTGTTAAATTTATGTGAAGGAAATATATATTATACATACATACATACTTGTATGTACATCCTCCGCTTCAGATAAGACATTTTCCAAAATTATAGAGGAAAAGAGTTTATTATTGAACTTTTGGTTTTGGTTTCCAGAATTTTCCTAATTTTTGGTGATAAGTAACTTACTAGAATTTTTTTTTTAATTTTGGTATATACTATGTAAGTAAATCTAAATGAAATCAATGTATTATACTTTTGTAACTGGAAGCTAGATAATGTAAGTTTTGTTTACCTAAAACTAATCGAGATAGATTCAGAGTTATATAAGTAAATAACTAATCAGTATGACCAGAGGATTTGAAATCCGGCCCAAGCGTTAACCTGAGTAAAAATTGAGATATTTTGTTGATGTTGTTGTTGCCACCATGAGAACACTGGTATTGCAGATGAGTGGAATCGGACCAAACATTAGCAGGTGTGTCGAAGAAGATGGAAATGTTCAACATTGTCTTCTCGACTTAATTAAGTTTTGTCCGATTCCACTCATCTGCAATACCAGTGTTCGCATGGTGGCAAGAAACATAGGGTGGCAAGAAACATAGCCCCAAAATAGGGCGAGGCTAGCCTTACTCAGGGCAAAAAGATAACTAGATCTCGATCTTGGGCCAAAAGGCTTCCGCGGCAGCGCATGTACCGATTGTGGGCCAGCACTGACTAAGCTACCGCGAAGCCCATTTAGCAGTAAAACACAATCCGTTCCGGTTCTATCGAAAGCGATTCTAGGTTGCTTTTTCTTCCTAGATCATCAGCATTACAGTTTCCTACGATTCCGCTGTAGCCGTACTAGTCTTATCACAAAGGCACTTGATGGTATTGTTAACGAGGTTAGGAACTTTTTGACAGCCCTGAACGGTCTGTTAATGAGTTCAAGGCTAGTATCTAAAAATTATCAAAATCGGACCATAACTTTTCAAACTCCAGATACCGAATATGAGGACTTAGCAAAATTTAGTGGAAATATAATTTAGGATATACAAGGTCTGTCGCAAAAGAAACAAGACTGTTAAAAGAACAACAAAAAATTAATATTTGTCAAAAGTTATATTTTTTTATTCAAAGTAGTTTCCTTGTGCTTCGATACAGCGTTTAGCCCGGTTAATTAGCATTTCAAATGAGTGTTTAAGGTCATTTTTCGGAATGCTCTTGAGGATATCGGCCGTCGCCTTTTGGATAGCTGAAATGTCCTGAAACCAGTGTCCTTTCATGGGCAAGTGAAGTTTTCCAAGTAGGTAAAAATCACAGCGTGCCAGATCAGGTGAGTAGGGTGAGTGATTAATGGTTAATATGGAGTTTTTTGTCAAAAAATCAGTGACAAGCGTCGACCGATGACACGGCGCATTATCGTGCAACAGGCGCCAGGACCCTGCCTCACGGTATTGTGGTCGAGCACAACAAATGCGTGACAAAAGACGCTTCATAACACCAAGGTAAAACACAGCATTAATCGTTTGGCCAGGTGGGACGCACTCTCGGTGTACAATACCCTCGGAATCGTAAAAACAAATCAGCATTGTCTTTATTTTTGACTTCTGAAGACGACCGACTTCTGATCGTCACAGAGGTCCTCACGACCTTCTTGGAATCGGTTAAACCACTCACGCACATTACTACGGGATAGGCACTGATCACCATAAACTTTTTTCATCATTTGAAATGTTTCAGTAAACGTTTTCCCAAGTTTAAAACAAAATTTAATATTTGGTCTATGCATTTTACGACCGATGACCAAAAGCTGCTGTCACTTTTTGATCGATAACATCGATTGTAGTTATCCAATTGTCTTAAAATTTTTACGAAATGTTAACAAGAGATCAAACTTTTTATTTCATATACCCACCAATAGGTGGCGCCACCAGAAACAGTTATATTTAAAAAGTTCTGTTTCTTTTGCGACAGACCTTGTACTATAGTTTAATGCTAAAAATTTATGAAATCGTGTGCAAAAAAATTATATACAGAGACATGTTTTGATGAAGGGACTTTTGTATTTAAATATTTTAGCTTCTAAGCCGCAACCAAGAGTAAAAATATGACAAGCTAACGTATTTTTCGTGTTTTTTGTAAAACTTTTAACAATAAATTAATTTTGATATTAATGATTGCAACATATTAAAATATCTCACTTTTGTGCTGTCAAAAAAAAAAAAACCGTGTGCACAAAACTTCAAATTTGGTAACACATTGAATGCATGTACCCTTACTGTTGTCTGCTCTTATTTGCGTATGGACAAACTGTATTGTTTGGTAAGCACTTGTCTTTTGTGCGGTTGCAGTTTTTGAAGAAAAAATGGTGAACAAACAAACATCTCAAGATTTACAAGCTCTTGTAGTCAAATAATGGCAGCGAACAAAAGCACTGGCGAAATATGCAAAACCACACATGGTGCTACAGTTCAGTAAATTATTGTTAAATAAATTCAAAAAGACTGCTGAAGTTGAAAGGCTTGATGGTAGTGGAAAGTGCCAAAAAAGACTAAAAAACCAGGCTAAAAGTGAAGTTGCTCGAAGTATTGAGGCACAACCCAAAATATCCGATGTCGCTATCGCCAAGGAGTTGAAGGAAGCTGGCATAGCAAAAGTCAACCCACAAACTGTTTGATTTCACCTAATTTTAGAGCATAAATACAACAAAACAAACCACACTTATCGAAGAGAAATATTGCAAAATTTTTATTAAAATATTCCAAAAGATTAAATCAATCGTAATCGTATAATTTTTATAGATCAGTCCAAATTTAATTTAGTTGAATCTAATAGTCGTCGAGAATTTAAATAATATTGTCAAGCATGCTGGCGGCAGCATTATGGTGAGGGTGCAACAGGAGCAAATGCGGTACAATTGTAGCAAATGATGTCGGCAATCTTCGAAGGAATTATAAAAATAGTGGACTACTTGGCAATATTTACAAATAATTTGGCTACGTCGACAGACAGATAAACTCAATTCGAATAGTGGTTACTGCTTTGTTCAAGATAACGACTCGAAGCATTTTGCTTTAGTGTTTAAGGGTCGTCCCTAGAGTCCACACCTCAATCCCATTGAGCACGTATGGGCCTATATGGAGACGAAAGCGCAAAGTAATAGGGTTAAGACTACTCTGCAGGAAATATGGGCAAATATACTTCTGTAACTTACACAAAATTCGATCAAATACCGTGATAGAAGGGTTTACGCGTTTCAAAAAATCTAAATTTTTTATTGTCTTTAAATTCTACAACACTTCTAGAATATTGTCCTAAATTTTCAAGTTGATCCGAGTAATAGCTAGGCTAAGTGCGCCAGCTTTAAACGTATTTTTCTCGAAATTGTGTTTTTGAAGTCGATTAGCAAGATTTCTCGAGAGCTACTTAACCGATCTTTATTAAATTTTACACAGGTTGTTGAGACACAATTCTTAAAGACTTGAACGAAGCAGTCTTTTTTGATTACAACTATTTGAAAAAAAATTCGAGAAATTTTCATTTTTTTTTGTGAAAATGTTTGCCAAAAATCCAATTTTCAGTTTTTTCCTTCGTACAAGTTCTAAGTTCAAGTTTTAACTAAAACACGTATTTTTGCACTTCAGATGATACTACAAGGAGTTATTCTGCCAAGGCGGGCGCATCTTTTTTCCGAGGGGTCATCATAAATGGCGTCGCAATGGCCGAGTTTCAAATATTTTTTTTCCAAAGTTTCAGAATTTCTTTGTTAATATTGTATGTTTGTAAAATAAAAAAATATTTAATTTTTTATATGAGAAAAAACCTGTAGAAAGAAGGCTGCTTTTTACCCGAGGAAACCTATGTAACCCCATAAGTCACTGCAAATTCAAAATATGTAGGTATGTATCTCCCAGCACAAGTTATTTTTTTCCCCTAAGCTTAGCTACAAATTTCTTTCCAAATTTCCTCAAACCCTACAGGAATCAGATGCTTATTGACATATCAAGTTGGCAGTGCATCGCCAGCGCTGATTATAAGTCAAACCAACAGTTTCAAACAAACACATGCATCTCTATTTACATACATATATACTAACATGTATGTACGTGTGTGTATGGATGAATGTGGGGCACCTCTATGGAAATTTCGATATTTGCGTTTGCACAAGCGTTTACCTGTAACTGAAGCACCGTCGATGAAAGAATATCTGTTAAATTTCCCGTTGAGCTACTGCAAATGAAGCTACATTTATCTGCCAGCACAACACAATTTACATGCTTACATACATATGTACCTTTATGTTCGTACAAAGCAGCAGCAGGGCAAAAACAATAGAAATCATGAACGCGCTTTTAACGCTTATTGGGGCACCACAAAAGTTACAATAAAAGTAACATCAGAAAACAACAACAAAGCGAGGCGTTGCTAGCGCTTATAAACAAATCGATAAGCGCTTACTTGACTCCGGCCTGACTTTCTTCGGCGTAACTGTGCTCTGCGTGTTTTTTCGTATTTTGTTTTGCCCGCACGCAATTTACCGGATAAATTCTATAATATTTACAAACACACTTTTCTTCGTACCTACAAATTGCTTTAAGACTTTCGTTGTTCTCTCGCCCGCTGGTGTGTTTACTCGTGTATCTTTTGTTGGCTTCTTCCCAGCTCTCCTTGTACGCTCTCTGCACGCATATGTGTATGCCTTTTTGCTGTTGTTGTAAGTATCTTTGGTTTGGATTTTGTCTCCTGGCACACGCGCTGCACTTGACCAGCGTTGACTAATGACCGAACACAATTAATGCACCCACAATATAGATTGTATATTTTTTATTGTAATTATTGTTGCTTCAGGAATTGTCCTCGTTTGCCGGACGCACACCCACTTAATCACAAACCGCACTTATGTATTATATGTGCATATGTATGTATGTATGTACAATAGCATCCAGTAGCACTCGCGTTTATTCACCCTGCAACATAATCTAACAACTGACTTCTAGTACGCCGACATCACTGATATAAATATTCAATTTTCCAAGCGCGTGAAATTCTTTTCTTTTTCTTTTTCGTTTCTTTATTTATTTATTGAATACAGTCCGAACGCGCATTGATTTGTACGCGATTCTCAACTTCTTCCCACTTGGACTGTGTCGCGCACTGTGCTGGCTTTTATTTAAGTTGCTGAGATTCACAAGTCAAATTTAGTGTGTGGTGAATTTGCGCAAAGCCATTCTCTCTTCAATGCACCATAAGTGTGGTGTATATAACGTATGGAAAAGAGTTGTTTTGCTTGGCGGCTGCGAGCATTGCAGTTATTCTGAGCATAAGAATTTGTTGTTATAGCATTGAGCAGCTGTTGGGGTTGCTACCACAGCTGTTCCAAAAATAATACTATTTAATAAATAAAAAAAACTATTAGAAATGGGAAAGTCGAATATCGGGGAAAAATGCTTTTATGTTTCAAAAAACCTCAAATTTTTTTTTGCTACTTTTATGTAAAGATAGATTTAAAAACAAAAACTAATTTGGAAATTCGACGACATGAAGATCGGTTATGGAATAAATAATTTTTTTTTAAGTTAAAAAAATTATACATATTTCCCGAAAGCTTTTTAAAACAACGGTAGTATTAGCAAGCACTCACTAATGCAGTAAAATGCAACACTGTCGGTTGTGTGGTGTAAAATGTTATCATTTATGCCTTAACCAAAATTCACAAGTACGCAAGGCGACATCTAGCGGTTAGTAAGGCGGTTTTATACTTGAAATCTAAAGTACATCGTTGAGGAAGATTCGTGCCTTCCAACACTTATTGGGTCGTGAGTTCGAATACTTAGTGTGAGTAAAATTTCGCACAATGTACGAGGGCTTCCCGATAAGTATTGGTGCATGATAAATATACTATCGTGTAGCTCATTGGAATAGTGGTCTTTCTGGTGTCGGAGAACTTAAGAAAATGGGAAAAGAACAAATCGGTCAGTTTCTCGAATGATGTTTTTGAAAGGAAGGGCATCTCGCATTGAAACAAAGCGCCTGAGATACTGATATACGGTAACTCGTCTTCCCCATTGGCGAGCATCGTTGATTTAAGGGTTTTTTGAATACGGAGGATAACGTGGCAAAGGTCCACCATCTCGTAATAGCAGACTACCGAGCAAATAGAGGTTATGTGCGCTCCCGCGACTTTTAATCGCAAAAGCGATGAGCTCAGTAATACTATATGCAGCTCCAGTATGGATACAAGCATTTGACATAAAATACAGCATGAAGAGTAACAAGTGCTTTCCGAACTATAGTAGTATATAGTATATCCAGCGAAGTAGCTGAAGTTACGAGCTGGTATGCCGAATTCACGAGATAATATGAGCTATCAGCTCCAAATAGAAATTAAAAACAAGGAGAGGAGAGAAAGAAAATCATAATTGTATTACAGGAACGGCTGACATCCATACATGGATAACTAGGCAACACGGGGACCTGGAATTCTATGGGTGCTTCAGAGGCTATCTATATAAATTTCAAACGGCGTCAGTCCGTATTGTTCCATGTGTACAGAGTGCATAGAACACTCCGAGCACGTGTTTTTCCATTGTGCTCGATTTGTAAACATAAGGGTAAAGTTAAAAACTGCACTAGGTGGTAGTTGAACGGTGGAAAATTTGATTGCAGTTATGTGTCAGTCCTCTGCTAAGTGGAAAGCTGTTCGCGGAGCGGCAACTTTCATCATGACTAAATCAAGTCAGCTACAGCCGAATAGGCGTTAGTACGATTTTGCTATAGAGCAGACGTAAAATATCTTGTCACTCCCACGAAGTAATATCCTATCTGGTGGTTCTGGTTGAGTGTCTTGATTTGGAAATAGGTTGGGCTTAGTGGATTAAAGTTCCGCATTCCGGCTTTCGATGTCTGCCCCTACTATAAAAAAAGACCACCGAGACAGCTGAGACAATAAGTAGAAGATCGCTTATTAGAAAAGGGTAAAGTGACTTATGAAATAAGGGTCTCATTTGCAAAAAGATGTGCTCTTTCACCATACAGAGCTCTCTAAAATATATTTTTTAAACAGGTTTAAATCATTGGAACATCACTGGGAGCTAAGGAAGAATAATTTGGTAAATAAATCACCATTTTTATGTTGTATGCTAAGTACTTATCGGAACGATCTTGTTAAAAATTTTACCTGACGGTGGTCACTGCAGTGCTGTCCTTCGTTTGCTTTTGATACGATAAGACTTTGCCCACTCAACTCATGTGATTTATAACATCTGAAGGCCTAACACCATTACAATAAATTATTGGTACAACAGTCGTTTATATATTTATTCCTACATTTTCCATTATATTGTATATACACAACTAACAATAATAAACAAATAAATATGTGTGTATGTATTATTTGTATGGCACTGTACCACACACATTGTACATATTTACAAGTACATACAACTTGTTATAAAAAATTTATATGCTTTACATATGTACTATATAGTATGTAGTTGAGAAGCAGTAACACCTGATGAGCGCAGTCTCTGACTAGTAATCCAATCGTCGTCCGTCGTCTTCTACATGTACAGACATATAAAGCAGCGATTAGTCTTCCGTCACCAAGAATGAGTTCGAAATGCCTTCATATGGGAAAATGCCACCTAAAATATACTTGTAATTGCCGAAATGCCGAATGCGATATTCGCCGGGCAGAGTGTTAGCGCCGATGGTCCAGTGAACGTGAATATCGCTGAAGCCGAGTATCAGATGAACGCGCTCCCAAATGAATCTATAGGTATTAGAGAGTAAGAGAGTACAAATAATAAAAACCAATAAAATAATTGATGAATGAAAATCGAGTACATATTTCTCTTGATAAAGATAGCGTAAACTTACTTCGTTTCCCAACTGGCATCTGTATAAGCGACCTTCCAACGTTCTTCGTTGATCTTACGCTCTACCGCAAAGTATGTCTTCTCAGGGAATAGATTATTACGCGGATTGCCAGCAATAAAAGTGACTACCACAGTTTCATTGATTTGGTACGACTTTTTGGGTTGCAGCTTAACGAAACCGAAATCCTTGCCGATCGGATGACCATCGAAAATGACGCCAGTATTCATCGACAGCATGCGATCATTCATGTATGGTGGTGCGGGTCCCGGTGGCAGGCGCTCGCCACGTATCATTGCTTTCGTCAATTGCTCGAAGACATCCATATAGATTGTATGCGTGTTCGGACCAAAAATTGTCGATGCTGCCTCATACCTTTGGGCCTAATAAAGATTGTGAAATTAAAGTCAATTTTGCTACCAACTTTTGCCAACGAACTCACTTGATACTCCTCCGGCGTTGTGATATAACTAGTATAAATATTCGATAAACCAGCGATAATGACTTCAGTATCTTTGCCCCCAGTCGCCACAGCCACAGCGCTAATCTTATTACGCAAACGACGTCCAGCCATTGTGGTGAATTCGCCGGGGACAGCGGCCAGTATCAGATCGCCGATCTTCAACAGCTGCGTAGACACAATTTTCGGTTGCCACTCGTAGGGGAATGTCGCCTGTAAAAAAAATGAGAGTTCCTACGTCAATTCTTAATTTTTACCACAAAACTTGTGACCAACCCTGCCCGTTGCTAATAATATGGGCTTCGGCGAATGACAGCTGATGTCTTCTTGTGTTGGCGGTACTATGAAATCACGCACCGCGTTCCACATTGCGTTGCCGGTAATGGTGCCCTGTTCAAAACTAAACGCGCCCGGTCCGTCCGTGGTGCCAGCAGCAAAACTGTAACCCATGGCGGGCAGACAACCGCGTATCTTGTCCAGTTTTTTTTGTAGTGGATTGTATGTGGTGCCATTGTAGTTGGGCATATCGACGAATTGGTGAATGTAGGCCAACTCGCCGACTATTTCACGACTTGTCGTCTCTTGACTGTTATCGTTTAGTAAGCGCTAGAAAGAAAGGGTTATATAATTTTTATTTGTATTTTAAATTAGAGCTAAATTTAGTATTTAATGCCATTTTCTCAATTGCTTTCACTAACCGTCGGTTATGATTATCTAAAGTGTAAAGGGCAGCTCTTAGCCTTTTATATTCCTGAGAATTTTTGGGGAGCAAATAGACTGTTTGAAGTTAAGAAATAGCGAGTTCATGATCATTCGCTTGCCGAAATTAACTCATCATCATATTTTTGGAAGTTGAAAGTAGTCCCATCTTCATGTTTTTTCTTTTGGTTTGCTAACCTCCTTCCATTATTTTCAAGCATATTGAGAAAAGGCATCAGAGTCATGCAGTCTTAATCGCTTAGTAAAATTCCACACATCATTTCATGTTGCTCTCATTAAAAAGCAGTCGAGAAAACCCTACTAAGTTTTGAAGTCTAAAAAGTTTACTCACCAAAGCACCATCAGCTAAACGGCTTGCTATAATTTCAGTGCTTTCAAACATATCGCGTCCGGGACCAGACGCAAAACACTCGCCTTCTTTTTGTGGACATTTCGAAGTAAGTAGATCGCAATCATTACCACTAATCGAACACTTCGGACCCATAATGTTCGGTGACACATCGCCCAAATTCGACGAACAGAAAGCGCCAACAAATTTGCCCTGAAAAAACATAAATTTTTGTTGAAACCCTTTACAAAGTAGAACATTGTAGAACATTATATCGATGAGTTCAAAAATAGTTTAAATTCCAACTTAGGCATTTTGAAAAGTTAACCTCTACGTTGAGTGGAAAAATATTATTAGATAGACGGTAACAGACTGAAACTTTTTTTTTAATTTTTGTAATTATTAATTTTGAGTTCGACCGATTTTAGAAAATGTTGCTTGTGTTAAGGCTGATATAAAGGCTTACTTTTCCGGGTACTTTATTCGTATTGTATTCCTTCTCCAAAAGCAGCGAAGCATAACCCATATTGTCAGAGGTCATCAATTTGTTCGTATTATTCATTGAGGTCGGATGTACCGCGTACCAATTGAAAGCGCCCAACAAAGTATTCTCCGAATCGACGAAACGCAATTGCGTCAGCACCTTATCCACATCGTGCTCATATTGCGCACGTTCCTCCACGGGATTACGCAAATAAGAGGTTGGTGAGCGATTAATGTTCACATTTAGGATAGTGGTTCTTGAGAGGAAGATCCTGCCATCCACCATATTGTCGGTGGCGCGTTTGATACTCTGAGAAAATAGTAAAAATTCATAATTTTTTAAAATTATTTAAGCCTTCAATAATCTCACCAAGTAGCAACCCTGCACAAGCGCCTCGAAAGTCTGCGGTACGAAACCCAAAATCGAAATATCATACAATAAATGCATGAGAAAGCCGCCGGGTGCGCTGTGTGTATGCGTGCCGCTGATAACCACATTATCCGCCGTGTAAATATCGCCATAGCGCGCTTGCAAACGTTTCACCACCTACAAATAAGTATATAAAAAGTGGAAATCTAAGACAAGATTTAATAATTTTTTTAATATCACCTCGCGCTTGACGCCGTAACCCATCATGCCCGCATCCACGGAGACGAAGGCGACGCGCTTGTGGTTGTCATCCTCGACAACGAAGGCGCGTGCAAATTGGCGCAAGTGCAGACCGCGTCCCACTTGTTTGAGGTTAGCATAACCCATCTGAGCAATAAAATAAATAATAAATAATGTAAGCTACATATTTATAAGAAAACTTGTTGTTTTGTTTAAAAATACAAGCAAAATTATTGTAACTTAATATTTAAGAATAACAAAAACAAAAACAATCTACCTTTTATTAAAATAATTTTCAATCAATTCACTTACGAAATGTATTTCCACTGGTGGTCCCGTACTATCCGCACGTCCCACTCCCACCTGATAAGCACTGACACAGCTCCATAGCACGCCGCTGAGGCACAGCGTGACTAACGCCACGAGGATTACGCGCGCTTGCCAATGCATTTTTGTTATCTCCACACAATTTTATTTATTTTCGATTTTTTCACTAACTTCCTTGCTTTTCTTCGTTGCTACAGTTACAAAAATATATAAATATCTGAAAATATAAGGGAACTGCATTTGCTCGCTTGCTCCCTTCTCTACGGCTTTGCGGCAACTGAAATTGGAAGCAAGAAAGTAACCTTTTTATTTTCAATGTAATACAATTAAATAAATTCATCATCATCATCATCATCCCTTATGGTTGAGTCGCACTTCGCTAAATGGCGCAGTTCACTAATTTGCTTTCAGAAATCGGATTAAATGTGCATGTGTATGTATGTGCGGAAAAATGCATTTGTGTGTGGAAATAAAAGGAAAAGTGTACAAACACGTACATATGGTATATACACAGAGGAACTGCATGCAACAGGTAAAATACAATGTATACTAGTTTTTCTTTAAAAGACTGTATTGCCTTGATGGCTGATTTAAGGCTAAGCACGTAGTAAAGTCTGAATTTCCCGAAGCGGTGGTTTGAGTTTAGTGAATAGCCAGATTTCGCACGGAGCTAAGTCAGGCGAATACGGTGGTTGGTGCACGATATTGGTTGAAAATTTGGAGAAAAGCTCACGAAGAATCAATGCAGTATGCGACAGTGGATTATCGTGGTGCAAAAACACAGAGTTGGCGGCACCTAATTCCGGCCTCCTTTTACGAATAGCTTCGCCCAAACGACACATAACACTCAGATAGCTTTCCTTGTTAACAATTTGGCTGGTCCAAAGAAATTCGGAGTACACCACACCTCGATAATCGAAACAAAATTTAAAACTTAACCTTGATTTTTGACCTGCTTTGACGTGGGTTTTTTGGCTTCGGGTCACGTTTGCCACGATATTCGGGCGACTGATCGTTTGTTTCCGGATTGTAAGCATAGACCAAAATTCATGGCCAGTAATAATACATTTCCTGACATCCTGGTAGTTGAAAAGGATTGTTTCACAGACATTAACGTGACGCTGTTTTATGAAAAAAATTGATTGATTTTGCAACCAATCGTGGTTTCACCTTTCTAAGGCCCCTAAGGCCCTAACTGTTAATCGTCGCTTCTCAGGTTCTAATTCCTTTATTTTATTGATGTGTTGATCATCAGTTCATATAAGGTCATGATAGCCGCCCTGGACGTGGGTCGTTGCCAACGCGTTCTCGACCCTCTTTAAATGATTCAATCAGAAACACTTGCTCGCAACAAACAATTATCACCGAAAGTCCTTCCCAACATCTGAACGTTTCGGCATCAGACATTTGATTCCGCACACAAATAGCCGAATGCACTTTATGTACTTCAGAAAGACAAGCGTATAGTAAACACTAAAAATTATTTTGATCTGACATTTGGCACAGATACCAAGCTAGAAAAAAATATTGCGATGAATGGGTTTTCGCGCGAAATTTAAATTAAAAAGTATTACTATTTTTTGGCCATTGTGGTATAAAGACAACTAGAAGTTCGAAAATCATTGTACTATTGGGTATATGGGCGCTGAGAGAAGTGCTGACCCATTGATACAACCCATTTGTGATCCACATACATACCATTGTTAGAAAATGATTATATCTGAATTTTAATTACACATATATTTATACATATCTCATACATTGATCGATATTTGCAGTAACAAGTTAACTTTAGATACTGTGGTCCAAATATTCGGTGCCACTGGGCAATATGACATACTCTAAAGGCAAAGTTTCATCCATTTATATTAATTGCTTCTTGATCTGTACACTAGAAACGAAATAATCTGATGGAATTCAAAGTTATGTTATAAAGGAAGTAGGCGGTCGGATTGCAGTCTGACTTCGCCAATTTTCGCTCTGTCACATAGGAATGTGAGAAAAATGTCATGTACCAGAGTTGGTTGAAATCCATCCAACGTCCAGCTTTTACCCCGGCCCCTATTAAGCATTCTTATATCATCTCGGGTGAAAAATTGTTTGCCTCTGGCATATTTAGTCATTAACAGCGTCCTAGGACAATAGGCTGCGGCAGTCAGTTAGTTGAATGGTCTGACTTTAACTTGCAATAACTTGAAGGTTTGCAAAATAATGACTTAATCTAACTATTTTGAACAATTGTTCCAGAAAAAATTATTTTTCTGCTTTTCCAACTGATAGAAAATGTAAGTAAATATGTTTCAAATCACAAGTATTAATAGAAATTAGTGATAATATGAGACTGGTTATGCAAACCACTTTTTATGCGTTATTACGTTATTATTTAATATGTGTTTTTAGTGTGTCACCGCCTTGGTGCTGTTAGTAACGGTGTGTACTACGACTACTTGAGATCTGGGTTCGATCTCTGTTTCTACCAACAACAGAATGTGTGTTTACAGTATGTTACAAGTTCTGTTTTCAGAAACAGAACTGATACTGAAATTGCGCTTACTTGAATGTATGTATGTATATCTAAAAGTATATAGAGTGGATAAACCGAAATGTATGCCTTGATTTAACAATTATCTCATATATTCATTTTCATATATACCATATATAGTATGTACATACCTTTATACGTATGTATGCATGCACTTATAGTGACACCTAACACAACATTTCGCATTTTCAAGTTGACTTTTATAATTTTTGAACATTTTCAACTTTAAATATACGCACAAGGCGATATATGTATACATATACATATGTATGTTTGTATATACATACAAATTGCAACTGACAGCCACACGTGAGCGCTGGGCCAAGTTAACTACATACACACTTAAATCTAGTGTTTGCATTAATTCTTGAACCGCGCGCCTGCAGCAAGTTTTATTTATTTTTTTTTATAACTCCTCATTATTATTATTTTGACCACTTTAAGGTTAGCTTAATTATTATGTTAAACGTGTAATTCGCACCGGCATTTGTGTTATTAAAAAGGCAAAGTTCAACTCGTTCGTTGGTTCGTGTTTTGTTTAATTTATGAATTTGAGCCACGATGGGTGACATTGAACACTTGTTTTGGCTAAAGTGCTAATGGCTTCCAACCTCATCGCACAATCTCGCGCCGCGAGGAATGTTATATAATGGAACGAATTTGTGTCGATATACTTTGCAGAGGCAAGTTTTTGGTTGAATTTGAATTTCGGCAATCAATGGCAAATGATTTGGCTGCTTGGTCAGGTTTCCCATGGTTTTGTTGCGCTTAGTGTTGTCGTAATAGGTTTGTTTCTTATCACCAAACAAAATTGTGCGCAAATCTTAATTCCAAAGTAATGAAGAAAAACTCCCCACAAAAAAAGCAATCCGATACGATATATCCAATCCAATGGTTCCAAAATCACTAAATTTTTTTCGAAAAACAACGTCGCCTTAACGTCTGTGAAACAATGCTTACCGACTGTCAGGATGTCATGAAACATATTATTACTGGCGATGAGTCTTGGTTTTATGCTTACGACCCGGAGATAGATGATCAGCAGGCGGAATATCGTGACAAAGGTAAGTTGAAGCCGAAAAAACTACGTCAAAGCAGGTCAAAAATCAAGGCAGTTACCTTCAAGGTGTGGTGCACTCCGAATTCTTTCCTACCGGCCAAACTGTTTTTACAACAGTCAACAATACTACTTAAGTGTTTTGCGTCGTTTGCGCGAAGTGATTCGTAAAAAGAGGCCGGAATTATGAGCCGACAACTCTTGCTTTTCGCACCACGATAATGCACCGTCGCATACTGCATTGATTCTTCGTGAGTTTTTCGCCAAATTTTCAACCAATAACTTGCCGTAACCACTGTATTAACCTGATTTAACTCCATGTGACTTCGTTTTAGATAGCAAACTCAAATGACCGCTTCGGGGAAACTATTTTGAGTCTATCGAAGGCATTAAACGTGAATCGCGCCGCGCAATTGACTTTAACAACTGTTCAGAGGAGTGGAAAAAACGTTGGCACAAGTGTATTGGGGCCAAGGAGGATTACTTTAAGTGGACGATATAGATTTTGAAAAATAAATTAAGAATTTTAAAGTTGTCAACAAAGTCTTACTATTTTTTGCTCATAGTAGTATATACTTTATATAATCTTCGACGATTTAGATTACGGTTAGTGCCAAATTTGCTTAAAATTTTGTGTCTCCAATAGAATCGCAGCTTCGAAATTTTACAAAATATTGCAGAAGTATTTTGGCTAGTGCAATTTATCACGAATAAAGTATTTGAGTTACAACGAAACATTCAGTGAAGACCGTGCAGTCATGGAAATGTTAATGCCGATAAATTTGGAAAAGTTAAAGAAATAATACTTGCAAATCGTCATGTTGGCATCAAAGAGAAACAGAGCATTTAAACTTCTCTTATGTATCGACTCTACATATTTTGGTTAATAATTAGCTTACTACTCGTGACGCGACGTGGGCTTATGAATATGATGTCGAAGCTATCCAACAATCTAACAAAAGGCCCTACACTGAAAACCACCCCATACATGGGAAAATTACATTAAGCATTGGCATGGTTGTATTGTCTTGCAGCCTATTTGGAAGGTGAAGAGAAAAATTTTGTAATATCGGGTGATTTTTTAAGAGCTTGATAACTAAGCTAAGATGCTAACAAACTTTTTGTTGCCAAAAATGGAAGAACTGAACTTGGTTGACATGTGGTTTCAACAAGATGGCGCTACATGCCACACAGCTCGCGATTCTATGGCCATTTTGAGGGAAAACTTCGGAGAACAATTCATCTCAAGAAATGGACCCGTAAGTTGGCCACCAAGATCATGCGATTTAACGCCTTTAGACTATTTTTTGTGGGGCTACGTCAAGTCTAAAGTCTAGGGAAATAAGCCAGCAACTATTCCAGCTTTGGAAGACAACATTTCCGAAGAAATTCGGGCCATTCCGGCCGAAATGCTCGAAAAAGTTGCCCAAAATTGGACTTTCCGAATGGACTACCTCAAGACGCAGCCGCGGTCAACATTTAAAATGAAATTATCTTCAAAAAGTAAATGTCATGAACCAATCTAACGTTTCAAATAAAGAACCGATGAGATTTTGCAAATTTTATGCGTTTTTTTTTTAAAAAAAGTTATCAAGCTCTTAAAAAATCACCCGATATTTATTTTGTCAGTATTGAAGAATTCAAAATGTACATATCACTTTTTATTTCTCTAAGTAGAGTTATTTTAAATGTTTAGTACAACTTTTTCCGCAAATTTCCGAAAAATTCGCAAACTAGTTTCGCAGATCGAGTACTCGAGCACCGAAGTTATTGTAAACTACACAAACAATTAATTAAATAAAAATGCCAAACGTCACATAACACTCAGATTTGATTTCGTTGCATCTTTTTACTGTCTTCCCTGTCACTTCTCTCTTATCACAGTGCCATAGCAGGTGGCATGACCATCAACGCCGGCAACTAATGACACCGGCTAAGTCGCTCATTCATAAATACACACAGCTATGCAGAGACATAGCCACATACATACACTTGTATATATTTCATATATTATACATACATATTATACGTTTGTTTGATGCTTTTATTTACACCCATTCGTACGCCATTACACACAGACTTACTGATTTACAAACTCTATTGTTGATAATTCGCATCTGTATATACACAGATATGTACATACATACATATGTTTGTATATATGCATATATGTACGTACATATGTATATATGGATATATGGTACGTGTGATTTTGCGGTGATTACTTAAGGCTACTCAATTGAGTAAAATTACGGATGCACGTATGAGCATTGGATGCTGGCTTTTGTGACTCGATTTGGGGCCTATTAAATGCGAATATTTTCGCGCCGACGCTGCTGAACTTTTATTTATTTCATTTCATTTTATTTTATCTTTTGATATCTTGTTATTATTCTCTTACCACAGCTACTATGCATGTCCATTTGCCTGTGTGTTTGCGTGTATGTCGAGTGTCGTTTTGGTGGTTTCCTTTCGTTTGACCAAGTGAATCGAATTGATGTGATAAAGTATTTTTGAAGCTTCGCTTTGCACTGTGTTTATGGTATATGCGGTCTTCGAAAATCGCAAAGTTTGGTTATGTAATTGCACTTTTTTTAATGTCTTTCGAGCTATAATCTTGTTTTACACATTTTTATAATGTTTCATGGTTTTCTGTGAATTCTGTTGTACAAAAATATTTTTAGTAATTATTTAATAATTTACTATTAATAATTTTTTTACACATACATATTTCGGCGCTTGGCATTACTTTCATTCCTTTAGTTCTCGTTATATTTTACTGATTTTATTTTTTAATTTTAAATTTAATGCTTAAAATTGTTTCTGTATATTTCTGTTAAGAGTACAAATGCTATATCGATATATGGGAAATATTTTTTTTTGTTGGTTGGTATAACTGTCAGTGACATCTGTGCCAAATGTCAATTAAAATAATCATAAGTATCTAGTATACGCTTGTCTTCCTGTAGTACATAAAGTGCATTCGGGGATTTTAACGATAAGTAAAATTATTCAGCAAAGAAGTTCCATTAAAATTTGTGTGCGGAATCAAATTTCTGGTGCCAAAACAATCAGAATGTTGGAAAAGGCTGTGGGTGATAATGGTTTGACGCAAGCAAGGTTTTTTGATTGGTACAAATTATTTAAAGAGGGTCGAGAACGCGTTGACGACGAACCATGTTCAGGACGACCATCAAAATCAACTGATGATCAACTCGTCCATGAAATGCAGGAATTGATGCCTGAGAACCGACGATTAACAGTTAGAGATCTTACCGGCATCGTTGGAATTTTGTAATGATCAGTTGGAATGATCAGTGAAAACCATTTTGATAGATCGTTTGGGCCTCAGGCAACTGAAAGCACGATTCGTTACAAAATCACTAAATTTAAAAAAAAATAGCGTCGCGTTAACGTCTGTTTAACAATGCTTTCCGCCTACCAGGATGTTATGAAACGTTTTATTACTGACGATGAGTCATGGATCTATGCTTATCCAGGAAACAAACGATCAATCTGTAGATTATCATGGCAAAGGTTAACCGAAGCAAACGCAAACGACCGCTCCGGGGAAACCGGCAATTGACTTTACCTACTGTTTCGAGGATCAGAGAAACAGTGTTGCAGGAAAACCAAGTTTGAAGTTTTGGGAGCCGATTATACTAAGGTAATTTTTTTGCAAATAAACTCATAACAGGTAATGTAATACACTTTAGGGTCATATAAAAATAATAATTTCAGCACATAAAAGTTTCAAGGCGTTTTACTGCATTTCTTAAATCGGATGATGATGGTAAACTAAGACTATAACATGAATCTACATTAAATTTTTTAGCCTTATTAACATGATCTTCTTTTCTATGGCTTTACAAAGAACACATATACCAGTCCACGACCGATCTCCTTAGATCAGGCATCTCACGTAACCTAACCTAACATGATGCATTACTCTAAGTACGATTTTTTTTATTATTATTTCAATTTTTTCGGGTAATTTACATTTTTTTTGTCCAAATTTAACTTATTTTTACAAATCCACCATTTTACTAGCGTACGTGCTTTAATAATAAGTCGAATGTGGATTATGACCACGTTTTTTATTTAGGTACAGATAGCACGGGTGCTTAGAACCATTGACCACATACAGACCCTCTTTCCGTGGTGATTTTGAAGATAGGCTCATAGCCGCTATCTTTTATTAATTTATTGATTTTTTTACTCTCAAACACATGCTTAATAAAACTTGAAACAGAGAAATAAGAATACTTTTATGTATATATATCCATATGTACATAGTTTTATCACTAAGAATTTATTTAATGTATATAACTTTTCAAATATCGACGATTAAGTTTAACTGTAATTCTTTTATTTAAAATAATTTTCATTTAAGCAGCATTTCGCAATAATCAATTATCCACAATGTAGCATTTACATACATATGTTTGTATATAATCAGAGTAAGTAACCACACTGAGATGTCATATACACGTTTATATGCAAATATTTATATAAATATGTATGTATGTATCCCACCACTAGTAAAAACGAATGCGCTTAAAATGTTTTCACTGTAAATTTGGTTTGTGTTATCACCATTACAACTGAACTGCATCAATGCTGATAAATTAATTATTTATTTATGCATATGTACATATAAGCGCTTACAAAGCCAAAACACAAGATAATCAGTTACAAACATACATATATGTATGTATGTATATTATATACGATATCCGCCCGCAAGCGCCGAACGCTATTCAAACACGCGTGCAACTTCGCTGTGGTCTCTTCTAATGGTTTGACATTGAAAGTCCGACTTAAAATCATTCACCGCTTTCCGATTTCTTGTTATTCACTTTTTTAATTTATATTTTATTTAACTTTATTTCAACGCTTTTTTTAAATATTTATTTTTCACATTGCACTCTGCGCGCTACAACGATTTTTGACTTCAACTTTTGTGACTTTTTTACGTCCGCCAATCGTTTTTACTAATTCACTAATCCAATTGCACCACCCTCGATGGCATTTGCATAGCAGTTAGCTGCTAGTGCCTTGCTTGTTTAATATTTCGCAGCGAGCGCGATTCCAAGCGACCGCTTTGTGTCCAAGTTGGCGACCGTTTGCGCGGCCACACTGAGCGCCAAAGCGGGGCAAGCCATCGTTCGTCCGCAGTCGCCCACTCTGACCGCGGCGCGTCGACGATTTATGAGATTTAGGGCTGTTGCAACGCAGCAACGTAGTTTGCGCCCATCGTCGACGGTGTTTAACGATCATTAACGGTTCTACTCGGCGGCGAAATCGTGGAGCTTTGTCCGCTAGCTGCCACGCTCAGCTCGGCTTAGCTTAGCATAGCTGAGCTTAGCTCAAATGTTGCTGTTTGTGCTTTTAAGTGTGCGTGTGTGTGTGTGTGAGTTCAGGGAGCGTCAGCGAGTATGGTCAGTGTTGATGACGAAGACTCTTTGTTTAATTCCGTGGTCATGCATTTGTATCGTTTGCTGACGGAACAGCTGTTCGCTGGGCTTCTTTGTTTCGTGCGCATATCGAGTACGTGATTGTTTTTCTTGTTGGCACTTATGTATGTGTGTTATTGTTGGCTGCGATGACGTTTTAATCGTGCTCCGAAGCAACATACATACATACATACATACATATATTTTGAAAGTTTTAACGAAAAACTAACTATACGACAAAAATGAATTCAATATTCTTTTTTTTAAGAAAACTACTTGATGAAATGTTTTAAGCATTTCTGGAATATACATATGTATGTATTTGTTCATTCACAATAAGTGAATATGTAAACAATTTCAAAACACGATAAAACCTTAACTTCGGCTGTACGGAAGCTACATAATAAACGCTTCACAATTACAAAAGATTAATTACAAGAACTTGAATTCGATCGCTACATAGTACATATACATATGTACATATGCTATCGGGATCCGATATCGACTTTCAGATCGATATCTCCAAAACTTAGAGACTATTTCCCGTATATACAGACAGCCGGACGGATAGATAGACAACAATGTGATAGTGTTTAACGTGGGATCCAGCTGGCGACAGCTTAACTCCACGGTGCTCAAAAGCACAACGGATCAATACAATGCGTCGATCAGCGCCCTGAAAATTGGGTAACGATTTTCAGTACCAATCGGCAGTGTGGCATGGACACACTAACCACCTTGGTAGGGCTCGAGGCCCATCTAAAACCTCTGCCGTACTTTGGGTCCGGCACCCGGTTGCAATGCAACTCCACATTCGACTGACAAAGTCAGTTCTTCCCGCGATTTGGGTTTTAACCACAGCCACCACGAATCTCCACAAAGGGCCAAACCCAATGAGCAGACTGGAGCGAATTCCAGGGGCTACTGCTCCCCGTGGTACCAGGTTAAAGTCTTTGGTATTGACCTTGTAGCCGAAGCTACGACCAGTTGAGCTTCCATACAGCCCTGGATTGGTGGCCAGGATCTTAGTCGCCTCTTACGACAGGCATGCCTTACCGCGGGTATATTCGGTTTCCCCTCGAACCCGGAGGGGTCCCACCGTACCCGCAGGGAGAGGATAGATAGACAGATGAATACGGTTAAATCGACTCTGCTCGTCATGCAGATTATTTGTATGTACGAGTATACCTTAGAGCGGGTTGATTTACAGAGAGCCGAAAAACGACAGTTTAGGAAAAGAGCCGAGCAAGGAAGATCGGCACACACCACCTCTTCCTCGAAAGACGAACTGCCACAAGAACTGTCGCGATGTCTGAACCTGGTATCCCGCAAAGTTGAGCAACACCAAAATGGAGGTTTTCCTTCCTATTCTGTTCAGTGTTTAAAAATTATTTGTTTTTGAGTTACAACTGCAACCAATTTCAAAAATGTAGTTTCGAAAAAGTTTTTTTTCGAATTTTCTTTCTAGCTGGGTCCCATTATAGTATAATCTTCCAAATTTTCCGATATAATTTTGAAATACTATCGGCATTTTACTTCAAAATAGCCTCAATGTCGACGGTATTTCTTCAGCCTTCTTAAGGTTATTGAATCCATTATCTTTAGAGTGTCAGTTTTCTAGACCAACTTCAACCATCATCATCTCCGTTCAGCAATCAATGGAAAGCTCATTCAAAAATACTGTTTCATCCATCCTTCTCTGATTTTTTCTCATTGGATATAGGTAATGCTTATATAACTTTTAAATTACGAGGGACTGAATGGCGTTAGCATTCCGACGTTAGCAAAATCTAAACTAGTGGCGGAAAACCCGGCATTTTGGTCATTGACTTGGAAATCGGTGTTTGAATTTCAAAATAAGCATTGCTAGTTAACTTAATGGTGGTTCTCTGTAACTGCCAATATTGATATGAAATCCAAAATATGGATCGCTTCCAATTGAATATGTTGCATTTGCTTTTCCACTAATCGTTAACGAAGTTGTCTGGGAAGCAAATAAAAATACGAGACTTACAAAGTGCGTTCCAAAACAAACAGGAATCTAGCCCCCCTGGTGACGCAATCTAAATGTCGACTAGTGCGTTAGAATTTGCTATCTTTATCGATTGTCCAGCGAGAATTTCATGAAATTTCATCAATTGGAAGTGAAATTATGGCGTTTTAAGTGTCAGTATGTTTGTGTTATCGGTACCAAAATGAGCTTCGAACAAAGAGCCAACATTAAATTTTGTTTTAAAATTGGCAAATCTTTTGCCGAAACGTGGCTTATGATTGCCTATCCCGTAGCAGAGTGCACGAGTGGTTTCCACGTATTCAAAGTGGTCGTGAGGACATAAATGACGATCGACATGTGGGTCAATCAAAATCCGTGCTCACCGGAAATTCCATCGAAACTGTGCGTGCATTCATCAAAAATCAGCCGAAATTATCATTGAAATTCATGGAAATGGAATTGAACATCTCCAAAACATCGATTTATCGCATTTTGACCGAACATTCGGGCTTACGAAAGGTATGTGCACGGTTTGTTCCGCACAAATTGACTAACGACCAAAAATTGCTCAGAATCCAACATTCGATCGACGCTTGTGGCCGATTATTTGACCAAAAATCACATTTTAAACATTAACCACTCCCCGTATTCACTTGATATGGCACCGTGCGACTTCTTCCTTTTCGGAAAAATGCATTTGCGCATGAAAGGAAAGCGTTATGCAGATGTAGAGGTCATTCAAAAGGCTGGCACCGGCATACAGGCGGCCATACCGGCCAACGAGCTAAAACACCTGTTCGACATGCTTTTGGACCGTGCAAAATGCTGTATTGAAGCAGAAGGAGACTATTTTGAATAAAATAAACTGATTTTGCCGAAAAAACCATTTGTTCTGTTTTTTTTAAGACCTGTTTACTTTGGAAAGCACCTTGTAAGTTCTGCTAAGAGGTTAAATCTCAAATCAAGCAATGTTGAAATATTATAACAAAATGGCAGGGAAGATCACCACTTTCGAAGTCTGATTTGGAAAGATTTTCTTATTTATGAAAAAAATATTTATCAATACCATGCAATAGATATCGTGACGTTTTCAAAGTTGCTGCTTTCTTGAGGTTATACTCGAATGTTTCTTCGAAACTGTTTGTTAAATATATAAAAAATGATTGTAGTCCATACATATGTATATAAATTGACCAACATACAAATAAAATTGTATTGTTATAATGGTATATGAATATATGTAAGTACTAATGTATGTACCGAATATGTACGAACTCCACCTGGTGGTCGTTTATAATCCAGTTGATAAATTTGGAATGCCATAAACTGTGATTAAATGAATGAATTCACGATTAGATTAGTCGAAATGCACTTTATAACACCATCATTTCTTAAGTGTTTTTAATACTATAAACATTTTTTCCGAAACAATTTCCTTTACACCTTTTCATATAAAAAGTTGTTATTTAATCGTTCAAATCGTACTATATAAATAAGATTGTATGTTTATGATAATACCTACTATTAAGTATGCTGCTATGGGCAAAAAATAGTAAGACTTTGCTCATAATTTTAAAATTCTTAATTTATTATTCAAAATCTATATCGTCCCACTCAGAGTAATCCACTTTTGCCCAAATACATTTGTACCTTGAAATAGTTGTTAAAGTCAATTTCCGGAATAACTTTCAATATGCGTAGGGATTCACATTAAATGTCTTCATTTGACTCAAAACGGTTTACCCGGAGCTGTAGTTTGAGTTTTCTTAATAGCCAGAAGCCACACGAAGCTAAATTAGGTGAATACGGTAGTTGCGGCATGACATTGGTTGAAAATTTGGCGAAAAACTCACGAAAAATCAATGCAGTATGCGATGGTGCATTATCGAGGTGTCAGCCCATAATTCCGACCTCTTTTTACGCATAGCTTCATACAAACGACGTATAACATTCAAATGGTATTTATTGTTCACAGTTCGGCCAGTCGGAAGAAATTCGGACACCTCGATAATCAAAGATAACTGTCAACATACTTAATTTTTGGCACGCTTTGTTGACTCCCCTTTACCATGATATTTGGCCGATTGAATTAAAAAGTCGACCTATTTTTTGCTCAAAGTAGTATATTTCAAAATTGTTTTTCGACATAAATAAATGTTTGCGTTTCATTAACAATATAATTAATTAATATATAATATAAACTCACTTGCAAGTGATCTAGCTTCGACTGTAACGCTTCGGATTCTACTAAATACTGTTCAAGTAACTATTTTTGTCAACATTATTCTACTAAACGGTTTACCACAATCAATATTCGTCATAAGAATATTTTCATAGGTAAATAAATATTTGAAAATTCCTATCGCGACTATTACAGGGTTTGTCCGGAAAGTAATATTTAAAAAAATTTATTGAACCAATTGTTACTATTCTTTGAAAACTTTCAAAATAGGCTCCTTCTGCGTCGATGCAGCGCTGCCAGCGATTTCCAAGCATTGAAGGCCGTGGTGCATGCTGCTTGGATTCTCTCTGTCGTCTCAAAATGCTTGCCTTTCATCGGTCTCTTCAGGCAAAGAAACAAAAAAAGTCCGGACGGCCACATCTGCGCTGTAGGGCGGCTGTGGAAGCGTTGTGATGTCGGCTTTGGTTAGGTAGCTGTTCACAAGAAAGGCGGTGTGAGCCGGGGCGTTGTCGTGGTGCAACTTCCAATCGGCTGCGATGTCTTGTCGGACCCGATTGACCCTTCGTTTGCGTCTCTTGAGGACTTCCACGTGAAACTTGCCGTTGAAGGTTTGTCCAGGAGGAACAAATTCATGGTGAATTTGATGTCCAAAAAGACAATGAGCATCGTTTTTACTTTAGATTTGCTCATTCATCAGCGATCTCTTTCCGGCCCTCCAAAAAGGCCTGGTGCCACCGAAACACACCACGTCTTGCTAAAGCAACATCTGGGTACGCCTGATTGATCATATCAGACGTCTCTATCGCAGATTTACCGAGCTTCACACAGAATTTAATTGCGTACCTGTGCTCTAACGAACGCTGCATTTTCGGCTTGCACCGCTCACAGAAACACGTCGCGCGAAAATGTTTGTCCTTACTCTCCAGGTGCTCGGAGACAACTGACCAGCCGCTCGTTCGTTAGCTAGGAACGCCCTTTACCGAATCCAGTCGGTACGCGCACGCTCCGAAGTACAGTCGCAGCGAAAGAAAATCAGTCCTATTACTTTCCGGACAAACCCTGTATGAGATTAAACTTTAGAAACAGAGCACTTGAACTTATCTTGGAGATTAAAGTGCGATACACATGTACGCGTGCATGAACTATTTATATTTATAGTTATCCGGATGAAGAAGTTGTATATAATAAGTAATTTAGGCAATAAATCATAAAAATTAATACTACAGCTTTATTGAAATGGTCGGAAGGGTAGGGTTAAGCCAGTGGCGGATCCACGGGGGTGGGGGAGGGGGTAAATTTGGGAAAAATTTTTTGTCCAAAAGAATCACGCTATGCCCAGCTGAGCGGAATCATCTATATAGTAGCTATAAGTTGCCCAAGTTACCCATTTCATTTTCGTCAATTTTTGTGAAGTTATACCTTATTCTGGAAAATAAAGTGCCCAATTTTGAATATCTAAAATGGTAAGTATCGATGTTGTTTCGATTTTACTGTTCATTTTTGTGCGTGGTGAAATTTCACATAGAACCCGAGTTTTAACTTGCCCTCGTCCTCGGAACCCGACGATTCCCGCCGATAACAGCTGGTCCGGAAACGCCTGGAAATCATGCACGGAAATTTTCTCGGTTCTGTCGGGAAATGTTCCCGATTTTTATTCACATTTTGTAGAAAAAAAAATATTCGGCCGGGTTCGAACTCCAGGCTGCGCAAGTGACCTGCCAGTTTAACCACTACGCCACGTGCGACTTTGAAATGTAGATCTCAAATATGATAGACCTTCGCTAATCTGTTAAACCAGTTTGAGAGACAATGAAGAAAATGAATCTCCGAATGGAGAAATGCACTACGATAGGGACTGATGGATGTGCGGTCATGCTGTCAGATATCGGTCAACGAAATTCGGAAAGAAGCAAAAAATGCTGTAATGACTCCGTGTTTCTCGCACTAACTCGACAACAGTATTTCAAAGTCAGAGAAAGTACGATTAATCGAAAACGTTGCCAGTGCTATACGAGAAGTCGACAAATTCTTCAAGAACTCATTTCCAAAACGTGTGACTGTATTAGCAAAGATACTTGGTGAAAAAATTGTCCAGTTGTGTGAAACGATGGGTACAGAGGAGAGAGTAGTACGATGCTGTCCTTCAATTTGTTGCGAAGTTACCGTTGATCATCGAAGCTCTGTCAAAAATCAGTGAGCGGAAGAACAGAGAAACAGCAGGCAAAGCAACAATTCTCATATCGCCTTTGTGCAAGTTCGAATTTATCGTCGGGCTCCTTTGTCTCAGCGACATTCTAGATTTGATTTGGAAGCTCGTTTTTCACAAGAAGTTTTGGATGGTTACCAATTGAGTGTATTGCTCCCAGAAAAAACAAGTCTCTTAAAAGAAAACGAAATCGATGATCTAATCGGATGCTTGCGATGCAGCGATCAATAAAATCCTCCCTCAAGCCAGGTGCTGTAGCTTAACTCTAAGGGGTCGCTAGTTTTTTTTTTAGGTTCCCATACATTTAACATAGGAATGAATATTCCTTTTTTTATTCAAACTAAAATTTCACCAACTAATTTGCGTTTCTCAAAAATAAACATTACATATTCATAAAGTTTGCTTTTCGAACTTTAAAAATTGATCAGAATCTTTTTTCTTGCTCTCTCGATTGTCAGCAGACAGCAGACCCTGATCTTTTTTCTGAGCTGGCAACAAAACACAATAAGGGTCCCGTCAACCAACAGTTAGTGAAAAAATCGGGATGCTAGAAGAGCAGCGCTAAAACGAAGTACCAAAATTAGTGCGTTGTTGAAGTTTTGTAAAATTAGATGTCAGTAGTTTGTAAAATTATTTATATATATGGGTGATATAGGCTTACTGGGGAACCAAGCACTCAAAAATTAAATCGGTACCGCGCTATTTGCATACCTCAGTGGTAATGTGGAAACTGCAAAATGCCCAATATATGTAATATTTTTCAGCAGTGGCATCATTGGCAAATGTTATAAAAAATGCGAGTTTTGACAGCTCTCTCTCGAACCAAAGAGACTTGTATCAAGTTATCTATGACCAGTCTCCGCATGACACTGACCACCTCTTTGCATGCCCTACCAACCCCACTCATCGAACAACCTTTTCCCTTTGGCCCGACCAGCACGTTTCCTGGGCCTCCCGTTAGATGACGTCGACGACAACACAGATAACCCTTACCATCCTAACGGGGATTGATAACAGTTAAAACAACAACAACAACAACAAAATTTGCCCTACACTCCATGTAACTAAAAAACTTTACATAGCTGAAGGCATTTCCCTTTTATTCTTCCAATTTACAAGAATATAAAATGTTCGGTAACAATCGAACTTAGTGTTTTCTTATTTGTTTTAATTTGGTCTAGTTGGGTTTTAGAACAAACGAATTTGTGCTGCATAGTCCTCCGCCATTTTTCTATAAGTGTTCTGATTCCAAATTATTCTCTAGGGGAGAAAACTTCCCTCTCAAAGAGCACCACTTAATCTAACTACCTAATATTTTATGGCAACATTGGCCGATCAGCTGTACTTTGCTTTTGACAATATTGCAAGTTCTCAAAGTTTTTATTAGCGAATGTGAGTAGGAATTCAAATAAAGTGAAAAACAATATAATTGAATGAACTAGAAAAGGTTTCAACAGCGGTAGTGTCTCCAAAGCAACGACGATGGCAAAGGCGGTGAACAATATGGGAATGTCAATAGTGGAACCGCAGGAACGAATGCGCTTCCTATCCAATCATGGCAATATTATAGAAGTGGACGCCAACGTTCCAGTTACACGGTGAGTCAGTTCAAGGGATGAGAAAATAAAACAGCGATAAAAAAACACAAAACAACAATAAGCTTAATTAATGACAAAACATAATCTCTATTAATCACCTTCCCTTCAACTTATGCAAAGTGCCCTTGAGTGCGTACATAAGTATGTACATATGTAAAAGTTCTTAAAAGTCCTTGTACCTGTATTCTTTATTTTTTATTTTACTGTTTATCCTTCTGAAGCAGAAATCATATTTTTAAATTAACAAAAACAAAATACAAGGAAGATGGCTTCAAATTTCAAAAAGAATATAATCAATTTGGAATTCAGTTTTCCATGCTCTTGGTTGATTGCATATTAAAATTGTCAACTTCAATTTCAGATACTATCGCTCCGGCACAGAAATGCTACGCATGGCAAATGTTTACCTCACTGAAGGAAATCATGAAAATGCATTTATCCTTTACATGAAGTATATGACATTATTTATTGAGAAAATACGTTCACATCCGGAATATCCAAAAATCAAGGCTGAAGTAAAAGTAATCAATAAACGTATTAAGGAAGAAATAATGCCGACTACGGAAAAATTGCGGTCCAAACTACTGGAACGCTATCAAAAAGAGTATGAACAATTTTTGGCCAACAAAGAGGCGGAAAAAGCGCGTGAATTGGAGCGTGAACGTCAAAGACGTGCAACAGCTGGTGGAAGTTCTAGCGGTGGTTCCGGTGCACACATACCAACTAATCTGCATGTTCAAATTGATCCAAGTATGCAACCAAGTGCGCCTGATTTGGGACTGTTAGATAAGGTAGTTTATCCAAGTGATTTCCCAACTGGTACAAATCGTGCCGGTTCGGGGCTACTTTTGCCCGGTGATGCGGACAAAGAAGGCGCAAAATCAATAAGGTTTGTTTAGACTTTTCTTTTTAAGCAAAATGACATTTTTAATTTTAATTGTAATTTATTTATTTAAGTTAATATTTTTTGTGTCAGCCAAACAATTTAAAATCTTTTGTTCTCAAACTTTCTGATTGTCCACAGCAAGCCACCCAGTTTCGATCGTAACCAAAAGCCACATTACGAACGGTCCGATTCCCTACTGGCGGGTTCACTGCGGACAGTTATCATACCAGAGAACACAATGGATGTGTTCTTGCAATTGGCGCAAAGCAATACTTTGAAAAACATCGAAACTTGCGGCATTTTAGCTGGTCATTTGTCACAGAATCGTCTATTTATCACACATATTATAATACCGAAGCAACAAGGTACACCTGACAGCTGTAATACAATGAATGAGGAAGAGATTTTCGATGTGCAAGATCAACAGAATCTTATAACACTGGGTTGGATCCATGTAAGTTGTACTATTCGTTAATTATGTGAACACTCTGACTTCAGTGTGCGTTTTATGTAGATGTAGATGTTGTGAAGATTTTGTGTTTTTTTTCGTAATTTTTTATACAAATTTATGCACTTTGTTTACAGACACATCCAAGCCAGACAGCTTTCCTCTCATCCGTGGATTTGCATACACACTGTTCATATCAGATGATGATGCCTGAGGCAATTGCCATTGTTTGTGCCCCCAAGTATCAGACGTAAGTCGTATATGTATATATTTGGAACTGTATAGAATTTATGCTAAAATCTAATTTTTCACTTTAGCACTGGTTTCTTCATATTAACACCGGATTATGGTCTGGACTACATCGCACAATGCCGGCAAACAGGATTTCATCCACATCCTAATGAGCCACGACTGTATATGGTATGCATACATATATAAATAAGTGTTTAAAATGTAATTAAAGTATATTATAACATTTGCAGGAATCTCAACACATTCAGCTCGATGCTCAAAGGAAGATACAGGTGGTCGATCTGCGTAGATAGTATGTAGAGTTTTATGTTTGAAGAGGCCTTATTTTATAACTGCAAGCAGAAAGGGGAAAAGTGGCGCCAAGCGAATTTAAATAGCGTTAAATTAAAAAGTGTATATGATGGTGTTTGCTTTTCTAGCTAAAAATGTTGCATGCGAGAAAGTTCTTATTTCGCTAAGCAAACTTACAAGACAGTTAAGTAAGCAGCTCTTCGGATCGTGAAAATATACAATGACAGAAAAAATATTTACAAGGGAAAAATATCAAAAGCAGTTGCTAAGAAAAAATCACATGCAACATTTATACAAGAAAAGCAGGCACCATTAGATAAAAGCACATTATTTGTAGGCAAGATATATATTTTTAAAACTGGAATAGTTCCTTTTGCAATAAATTTATCAATAATACATACATACACATGTATATTTTCTGCTTTATGTGCGTGTGTGTTCAATAGCAAGTGCAAGCAAAGAATTACTTTATTATGCTGTAAGCAAAAATGTTTGGCATAAATATTCGCGCACGCAAGTTTGGTACCAAAATTGATTAAATAAAGTTGTAGTATTAATAAGCGCATACAATTATGCGCATAATGCAGACACACATATATATACAGACATATTTTTAGACATTTTTGCGCTGAAGGTGTATATTTATATAAAAAAAAGTTTGATATTCGCAACATGGAATTAGACGCTTGAGAAAAAAAGATAAAGCGAAAGATATTTAATATATTTTTTTGCTTTACTATTGCAAATATTTAAGCAAACAGCTTCAATTATGTAAAAAAATTAATTTAAAGAAATGTTGCAACACCTGCTTTATTTACTTATGTATTTATTTATTAATTTTTTTGTATTATGCTAGAAGGTTTGATTAGCAATGCATTTTGGACGCATAAATGTGATTTTACTGTTGGCTTATTTATTAACTTGAATTTAGCTTAGATAATAATTAAATTAATTAAAAGTAATACAACATAGTTATAATATATTAAAAATTGCTATATTAAGAAAAGTTATGCAAAATAACAATATATTTATTATATTATATAAAATCAAAAAAAAACAACATTATTTAACAAAAATTAAGCAACACTGACTTTGATAATTATTAATTTATCGACTAATGGTTGCAATAACTTAATGTATGACAAAGAGCTAAATCAAAATAAATGAAGAAAATTGCATTACCGACTTTGCTTTCTAATGGAATGAAAATCAACGCACGATTCCTGACACGTATGCTATGAACAGTCTGTCAATTAATATGTTCTCTTTGCTAGTTAAGAGCGCGATTGGCAACGGGTTTCTCTTTGCTGTGGAGCCTAACTTTTGTCATTGAAGAATAACAGAGGACTTTAAGGCACTTCCGCAAGGACACTGTAACAGTGGTGAGTTTCTTATAGAAAGTTAACAGCTTTTGAAAATTAGGCTCCACACTTAAACTAGTGCACAAAAAAACTTTTTTTATTCGTTAAATTCATTTAATATTCATTAGTAAAATTTAGCTTGCAAATCTTCTTGCTCATAAACGTTTCTGAATCAACGTCTAATAAATAAGTGGCTGTCTACAATTGTGACAAAAATCAACGTTTTAAGGTCCCAAAACCTTATCCAATAGACGGTGTAAAGAAGTGAAAAAAATTCTCGGTCAAATCACCATTAAATTCATCTTTCAAAGTTCAATATACTGCTAGTTGCTAGAGAGGCGACTTGATCCCTATTTGGAAATATAGATCCTAGGGCCTTTATCCTGTAGACTGTTTTGCAGTCAATTAGCAGGTGTTCTGGAGTTTCAGGTTCCCTGTCGCAGAACCGGGTAATCGCGCATGAAGCTAGGCCCATGTTGTATATAAGTGCTTCTTCACCTTGTAGTGGCTAGTGTAGAATGCGACAAGTAGCCTGACTTTGTCCCTAGAGTGCTTGATTCCATATTTAAGCCTGCTGAGATTATAATCCCCCATTAGCAACTTGGCATGGTACATGCTTGGAGTTTTTGTCAATACCTTTCTTTGCTTACTCCTTCTTATTATGGTATTAGGACTCACTGCGATGAAGGGTTTAGGTCCTACCATGTTTGTGGATGCTGCGGTATTGCTGACCGATGGGCCAGAAGAGATGGAGATGAGCCAACAACAATCCATGGCTTGCAGACCCATGATTTACCAGCTAGTTGAGAGTTTGTAACACAAAAAAGGAGACGTCGGAGACCCTATTAACGTGACGAGCTGAGTCGATTTAACCTCGTTCGTCTGGCCGTTGGTATGTAAATATGTATATTACGAACTAATCTCTCAAAATTTGAGATATCTATTTTATATTTTGCACACGCCTTTTTCTCCCCAAGAAACTACTTATTGGCTGGATCCGCCGATATTGTACCACTATATCATAAAGCTGCTATACAAGCTGAACGATCAAAATCCACTTTTTGTATGGAAAACCTTTTTATTTGACGAGAGATCTTCATAAAATTTGGCGCGGACTATTTTCAAAGGTAACGGTATAATCTCCGAAGAAATTGTTCGGACCGGAACACTACAGCATATACATACATATGTAGCTGTCATACAAACTAATATTTTTTATTTGTGAAGGGGATTTTGTTTAACAAAGAATGAGGGAAAAAAATTGGTTTGGACATTAAATATTACTTTTTATACCCTGAACAGGGTATATTAAGTTTGTCACGAAGTTTGTAACACCCAGAAGGAAGCGTCGGAGACCCTATAAAGTATATACATACATATATGTATAAGAGATCAGTATGTTGGGCTGAGTCGATTTAGTCATGTCCGTCTGTCTGTCTGTCTGTCCATATATATACGAACTAGTCCCTCAGTTTTTAAGATATCGTTTTGAAATTTTGTAAATGTCATTTTCTCTTCAAGAAGCTGCTCATTTGTCGGAACTGCCTATATCGGAGCACTATAAAATATACTTGCCATACAAACTGAACGATCGGAATTAAGTTCTTGTATGGAAAACTTTCACATAAAAATAAATTTTTTTCTATAAAGTTTTTTTCTATAAAAAAATAAATTAATTAATAACATTTATCTTCTAGATAACATTTTCACCAAAAAACATGATATCTAACATAAAAGCACGAATTTGACTAAAATGACAATCTAGCACAATTACACTTCACCACAAAACATATGGCGTATGTATGCATGTTTGTGCGCCTGCAACTAAATATACCTTACATTTCTCTCTGCATTTACATTTCCATGAGTTTCCATTTGCTGCAAAAATTCTCCAACGACACGGTGTGCGCTTCCGCATGGTTCAGCCGAGTTCAGTTCTTCGTGGTTGGTCAAATGTGAAAGAGCGCAACTGGAGTTCGATAAATATAGCAAACGTAGCCAATAAAAAATAAAACTAAAAAAAAATCTGTTAAAAGAAAAAGTTTATATTTACATTAAAATGCAATAAAACAGTGAAAGTGGTTGTTAATTAGAATTTTATGAAAAATCGATCTTCTACACAGCGCCTAGTACTTAGCTTTTGCATCGACTTGCCCGTACACATTCGTACATACTAATTTCAATTTCCGTATACAAATCGCAAAGGTCAAACACGTGAAAAAGCAGCGAGCAGAGCAAAGCAGGAGGCGCTGAGGACAAGAGCAGCTAAGTGAAACGGTTAAGGTTAGTGCGGCGTGTGACGGTTTGACGTCGTTGAGTGCTACGGTGAGGTGCGGAGGCGAGAAGTGTTGCGCTGCTGTCCTCCTATTCTGCCGCGCATTCTTGGAAATTGATTTATTCCTTTTCCTTTACGCGCCCGTATATTGCAGCGCCAACTTAAATTCTCTTCCTGATCTCCCTTCTGTTATTGCTACTTTTATTTTCACTTACTGCTGGTGGTAATCATCCGGATAGTGTTGCTAAGTGGCCAATGATTTGCAATCTTTACACTTGTTGTTGTTGGCTTTATTGTTATCTATCGTTAACATACATACAAACGCACACAGATATATAAGTGTATTTGTTGGAAAGCCTGTGTGAAATTTGCTGGATATAAGTGCTACTAATTAAAGTGTTTGCCAATATCGGGAATTATCCTATGTGTCAGTCGCGTTAAGAGAGGGTTAATAGAGTTGCTGTTGCTGCTTTACCAAAACAGTTACAAGTGTTGCCTTTGAATAACATACCCACCACTCTGGGTGTATGTGAGGGACGAGTGCAAAGCGAGCGTTCCTGCGAGAGTGAGTGGCGAAAGAGCGCAAAAGCGGATTCGTGCGAAAGTGTTATTGGCGGTGAAGTGGAGGGCTCCTAGTGACCGAGTTTGTGGAGGTGAAGAGTGCGAAATCTAACTGTGCAGCTGTTAAATTAAGTGCTTCAGCCGTACAAAGTACATACATACCTTCTGCCTGCCAATCTAGTCGGCGCGTGCCTTTTGTGTTATAATGAATATATTTTGTCCGAGCCATTGGATATTGCAGCCAGTTCAATGTCAAGATGTAAGTGTCATTTAGTCCGTACATTTCTATATTTACATTTTCATATATGTATGTATTTTAGAACTGGTTGATTTACAGGGATCCAAAAAAAAAACGGAAAAATCGCGTATAAGGCAATGTTCTACGGTTTTCTCTGAAAAACTTTGCATAAGAGACTACAGGTCTAAAACCGGTTTCGAGCCACCGATTTTTGAAGCAACGTCTTATGGGAATTATAAAAAATTTTTCGGCAGTTTTTGAGATATCGGAGTGAATTTTAAAGCGTAGGTACATTTTTAATAATTTATTAATCATTTGTCGGAATTAGCCAGATCGGATAACTATATCACATATGTATATCCCATACAATCGAGTCTTTGCATTTTTTAAGCTTCGCTTTAAAACTCGCTTTTTCGGAACCGGTTTTAGTTCTATAGTCTCTTGGGCAAAGTTGTGCAGAGTAATCCGCAACCCATTTCCCGTTTTTATAGAAAAAAAAACCGACTCACTCTATGATATATATACATATATTTATATATGTAAATATTTATATGTTCACAGTCTTGATATAAATACTCACCGATTTCAACCCAATTCGAATCATAACACTATTTGTCACTTCTATGTAAAAATGTGTGAAAATGGATTGGATGACAATTACGCCTACTTCACATATAATACATATAAGACAAGTTTTAGTTCTTTCTGATTCTTTGCCTTTATAGTATACAAATCAAGCACGAATAAATATGTATTTTAGGGTAAAACTTTGCAGAAATAGTGACTTTAAGGTACGAATATGTCATTTCAGGTCTAAAAAACATCAATTGTATTATCTTTTCAAGGCCCCATATAGAAAAAATATGGTCCTTCGTGCTTTTGGCTGATACGGATACTTTTATGATAAAATCATGCCCTTGTGACAAAAATGGACAAAATCGGGCCAATATACCTTATATTCTTATTTTGAAACTTCCGGTTAAGTTTATACCGCAAATAAACCAAGAAGGCACACTTTCGAAAACTTTCCACAATTTACAATAGCCCATTGAAGAATTTCGGAAATAGCCGCGAAAATAATTTAGGAAATCAAACTATGGTACGTTCCAGATTACGAGTTTGATAAGATATTTCCCTTATTGGTATATTGATATTTCACTAATATGGAAACCGGAAGTGTGAAAATCCTTAAATTAAGTAAATGGAGGCTGGAGGAAGTATACACCCCAGCTTATCCATTCTTGCCCCTGGACTCAGTATTATCAGGAAAAGAATCTCGTTATTTTTATTAACATCTCACAATTTGACCAACATTTTTGGAAAAATGTCAGTTAAAGGTTCTGAAGTCCACATATCCGGTATCTGATATCTTATATATGATTCCATTTTGAGAGTAGTATTTCTTCAAAGTGTAATTTTTATTTAATAATTGCTGATTTATTTATATATTGTAAAATGATGGAAACTGAAGGAATTTGATATCATATATTTATATATAGTAAGGTAATATTCCATTATCACCATTTACTATATCTTCCCTGAGTTCCAATAAAAACATGGTTGCTTTCATCAATATTTATCAAAATTTTCGCTTGAGTGGAGTGATGGACGTACAAACAAACGTTCAGAATTCAACTCGTCTCGTCTGTCTGCATATAAGCAAACTAGCCACTCAGTTTTTGAGATATCGATCTGAAATTCTGCATACGTCCTTTTATCCCTAAGAAACCTCCTATTTCGGTTCGCTATAGCAGAAAGCTGCCATACAAACTGGCCGATTTAAGTTAATTTCTTGTATGAAAAACCTAAGCAGCGAACAAACTACGAGCAAATTGTTCAGATAGGACAACTATAGTATAAAAGGGTGACCCATTTCGAAGCTCCCTACTTTTTAAAGAAAAAACACAGAAACTTCGAGTTTAATGGGGATTGTTAATTACCATTCGAAAGAACATTCTTTAGCATTAATTTTTTGAAAATTATCTCTGATAATCTAAGATGTGTCCATCCGCGTCCTCGGTGATACGCGTCCAAGGCCTGAATCGATGCGGGATTATCCGCATAGACTTTAGACTCCATTTATATCCACAGGAAAAAGTCTAACGGTGTGATATCACACGATATTGGCTCCAATAGACTGTGCCAAAACATGAAATTATCTGCTCACCGAAGTGTTTTGTTTGAATGATACAATGTGTGGGAAGTGACGTCGTCTTGTTCAAACAACTGGCGCTGAGATCGCGAGCTTTAATTTCAGTCATCAAATAGTCGGTTATCATGGCGCGATAACGGTCGCCATTGACGGTTACGTTTTCACCGGCATCATTTTTGAAGTCATATAGACCAATAAACTACAAGAAATCGTTGTTTTTCTAAATGAAATGGCAGCTCTTGAATCTCTTCAGGTTGCTCTTCGTTGCAAATGCGTCAATTTTGCCTGTTTATATACTCATTGAGCTAGAAATGGGCCCAATCGCTGAACAAAATTTGGCTCGCAAACGTCGGATCTTCTTGGAACTTTTCAAGAGCACAGTTGTACCATTTGTAAACATTGTTCAGGCGTAAATCCATACAATATTGAAAGTCAAACAATACTGAACAAAAATAATAAATAATACTGAACACAGTTTGGCACGACTCACGCGTGATCTGTCAAAAAAGGCTATTGAAAAAAGTATCTTCACTTGGATCATCTGTTACTTGCCACATAAACTATCGATCAAAATCAAAATAATGATCATTTTTTATGCTATAAGAGAGATATATACGAAAGATATTATAGCGTCAGTGCAGAGCTAGAGTTAATGTTTTTCCTTTTTATTATTATTATCTTTTATCTGCTAAATCTAAAATCTGAACCTTTAAAAAAAGATTTTCAAAAGTGTAGGCAAAAAGTTCAATATATACATATAAAAAGTTGTATATATATGTATATATATATGTATATAAATTTTCATCTTCATTACTCAAATTGCAAAGTAGAATATGACTAAGTTATTATTTAACACTCTGCTATTGTAAATCATGTATTCCGCAAAACTTTCGTTTTCCGCTTCCAATATCAGCCGTAGTTCAAAAAGCAAATATTTCTATTGCGCATATATGCAAAGGATAGGCGAGACGACTTCGAAGAAAAGCTGGAAAATGAAACTGAAAAAATACATAATTATAAATATTTGTTTTCTAAATGTATATTTGCTCATATCTACAAAATATCTAGATAATACATACATATGTCCTCATATAGAAAATATGTAGAATTCTTAGTAGATAGGTATGCGAAAGCTTGACGTTGAATAGCTTGTATGTATATAGAAATTTTTTCCATCTATTTTTAAAGTAATTTGCACGCACACACAAACTCTCTATATGTTCCACGTGATTATCCCGTGAGACTACGTGACGTATGAGTAACATACTTTCAATAAGACTTCCGTTAAATCAGCTGCTCAAGTGGGCTTATAATTTCTACTGATATGAGTGGAAATATGTGTTTATGAATAACGGTTTTAATTATACATGCATGCTTTTATGTATAAATTGATAGCACGTGCAAAGTGAATGAAAGTAAATTCTAAAAAAATTAAAATAAAATTTTCTTATATTTTGAAATTTGTATTTAACGTAATCTGGTTCTCATGTAAAAAAGCAGGCTGCCTATTCATACTTATGTATATCGACACATACATATGTAGTAATTACTTTTGTGTATGTCTGTATGTTGATTTTGTTTGTTTTTACTTTGCCCACCAATGACCATGAGCTTGAAAAACATACTGACGTACTCGTATGTCAATGGCAAGTTGGAACAGAGGTGATTTACATTTTCACATTTTTTTATCATAATATATATATATATCTAGTGGAATGCCTTTACAGGCCTTTGAAGTTGTTTTTATGCTTTGAGGAAATAGTAAATTATACTTGGAAGAAGTATAAAAATCAGTTATCACTTTGCTTGATATAAATAAATATGTTTAAAAAGAACCTCTTTATAATTGATGTAAAAATATACATTATATCTAAATTTAAATTATGTCGTAATATTGTTGGGTATAAAATATAAAATAGCGCATTATATATATAAAATAATGTATTCTGTAAACTTTTGCCAAGACCACTTATTTGGCTTTAGCAGGTTTTCTTTGAGAGCAATTTTTTTTTTTGAAAGGCTAGATATTTTAAGAGGTTACGTGGGTTTTGACGGCAAAAAAATGCCTATTTTCACCAAATTTTGAATAATATTTTGTGAATTTTTCCAAAAAAATTTTAGATATTCAGCCATTGGCAGCTGGTTTCTGGAGCCATCGCCCTAAAACGTCTTCTACCGGTGGTCAAAATAATAGACAAATGTTTCTAAAAAATTTAAAAAAAATTTTATCGGTTCGTAGTTGAGTATATGACATGACTAATCGAAGGATTTAGACAAATAATATATTTTTGCAAATTTCCGAAAAAAACAGTATGCACTTAGATCTAATTTTTACCACATATTGCCTTGAAAATATTAGTTGTAATTGAAAACAAAAATCATTCAATCAAATGCGAGCTCATCCTATTTAAAAGAACTGTGAAAAATTTCAATAAGATCGCTGCACTTGTTTCTGAGAAATCGTGACCACTGATTTTGAAAGCGATGTTTCAAGGAAAATACAATCAGTGCTTGAAGTAGCCGACTTCGCGCGCTTCGTTCACTTTATGGTCAAAAGAATTGGCCTTCTAAGCGTACTATTCGCAACACCATCTCCCTTCTTGAGACTCAAAATTAATTTTTGGACAATATTCGACTGAATAGACCACAAATAATTTCACGTTTTGGGCCGGTCTATTGGCCATCAAGATCGTGTGATATCACACCGTTAGACTTTTTCCTGTGTGGATAAGTAAAGTCTAAAGTCTATGCGGACAATGCCGCTTCGATTCAGGCTTTGGACGCGTATCATTCGCCAGTTTCCAGTCAAAATGCTCGAAAGAGTTATCGAAAATTGCACTCCACGGATGAACCATCTGAGACGTAGCTGCGGCCAACATTTGAAAAATAAATGCCAAAGAATGTTAATTCGAATGATAATAAACATTCCCCATTAAATTTGAAGATTATGTCTTTTTTTTTTAAGTAGGAAACCTCGAAATGGATCACCCATTATAATTGCAAATGTTTTGAAAGTCTTTTTATCTGACCAGATATCTCCGGAATTCGTCACTAATTATTGGGCAAAGCAACGTTTAAATCTTTGAACATATTGTGCAGCATGGACCACTGTAGCATATCATTGCCATGGAAAGATACCGATAAAAATCGAAATATAATATCATAAAGTATTTTTCTTCCTTATTATATAACCTCAATTTAAAGTTCTTAGCAAAATTACAAGTCTTGCTTTAAGTATTTCATAATATTTCTATTATTTTAAGTTAAGTTAAGCTTTTTTCTGCATTAGGACTCAAATGCTTAGTAAATGTATTTGTTTAATTTACAACCGGTATATACATCTAGTTCATCATGTGCACACCTTAATTGTTGTTTTTACTGCTTATTACTATAATTATTGTTGTTTTTTTTATATAATACTGCGCAAACATCAAATATCAAGTGGCTATCTACTTAACGTAAGAATGTCTTTACACACTGGCTTTTGTTTATATTTACTACTTTATGCATGGTATATACATATAGGGTGGCGCACGAATCGTGCCACAAAAATAAACCGTAATACATTTTTTGTAAATGCATTACACTTATTTTTTTAGGTATATACAATTTTATTTTATATAATAAATTATATAAATTATATTTATAATTATTTTGAAAAATTATGGAGCGTAAATGGCCTCCGGCTCAGTCACGCATATGCGTCAGCTAATTAGAAAATTAGTCATTGCGGCCTGAAGGGTTGAAGACGGTATTGCCTCAATTACCGATTCAATGGACTGCTTCAATTCAGTCAAATTACTGGGTTTGATTTTGTACACCTCTGTCTTGATATAACCTCATAAAAAAAGGTCTGGTTTAGTCAGGTCAGCTGACCTTGGCGGCCAGCGGAAAGTGGAGTTGAGATATTAATTTGTTTTAAAATTTTCGTTGGAGCTCCGCAACAACCGGTTTGGTTATGTGTGTAGTTACTATAACTTGAATAGGTATTTAGGCAAATCTAGAGGGATTATTGAAATTTTCTATTTGAAATTTGTACGGAAACAGATTCAAGTCATCATGAATTATCCATTAAGTTGTGCCGATAAGTTGCGCGTCGAAACTCTTGGATTTGCCGGAAATGACTATGCAATAGCCACGATTGTTTCTTGCACTTGAACATACGGATCTTGATGGTACGATCCTCCTGCGATACTTCCAGATTCAGCAAACATGTTTACCAACCTCAAAATGGTCCATCTACTCGGGGGATTGCCACCAAAATTCTGTCTGAATACCTTTTGCGCGGAAATGACGGACTGCAAACCACAGTATCTTGAACATTAACCTGCCAAATAAAAAAAGAAAGTAAGTCAATTGTTTTTGTGGCACGATTCGCTGCCCTGTATTATACAAATAGTAGTTGTATGAATCAAATACCGTAATATCTCTAGGTAATTTATCTAACTTTCGGCACTGATGACATTCAGCACAAACTTTTCATTCGGTTTATATATACAACTGTAGACACCTACATAATAGGTTGTCAAAAAAGTCTTGCGGTATTTTCGCTAGTTGGCGCGTAGTTCTAGTTTTATTCGTCGCACCTTTTTGGAAAGCTCATTTCACGCGCTAACACGTGTTTGGTTGATTGTCGTTTCTTTTAAGTCGTTCGTGAGTTATAGCGTCGCAAACATGGAGCAAAATAAAGAGAAAATGCGGCATATTTTACAGTACTACTACAATAAAGGCAAAATGCATCTCAAGCCGCCAATAAAATTTGTGCAGTTTATGGAACCGATACAGTTTCCATTTCCACCGCACAACGATGGTTTCAACGTTTGCGTTCTGGTAGAGAGGTGGTCGAAGATGCGCCACGCTCCGGAAGGCCTGTCGTCGAAAATTGCGATAAAATCGCTGAATTGGTCGAAAGAGACCGGCATAGTAGCAGCCGTAGCATCGATCAAGAGCTGGGCATGAGTCATCAAAAATTCATTTCAATTTCAAAAAAAAAAATCCAATAAAAATACCGCAAGACTTTTTTGACAAGCTATTATATCAGCGTACATAAAAATAGTTACATATAAGGTGTGTCCCAAAATAGCCGAATTTTATATATACTAAAAATCCATGAACATGCGGCGTTGTCTATTGAAAATTTGCAGCATTAAATATATACATACATTCTCTTCAAACGTACCTAACCTTTCAATAAAAGAGAAAGTGTGTAATTTTTCATAACAAATATTGACTTCATATTAAACTTGCACAAAAAAAAAAACAGAAAATCGCAGAGCATACGAATTGGTGAAATAATTTATGGTGATGTTTCCAAAACCCATACACGATTTAATATGGCTGTGAGGATTTAAATTTTTGGTATCAATGCAAATTTAACTACGGAAGTATTGGCTTTGACCCTCAGCCAATACTAATAAAAATTGTATTGGTAGAATTTTAACATAAGATTTAAGTAAAAGACCGGTCTGTTCGCGATTTGTTCCACTTGTATGATGAAAAAATATATTTCTCTCGTGAACCATATACTCCTGATCTATCACCATGCGACTATTTCCTGTTTCCAAAACTGAAAACCAACGTGAAAGTAGTATTTTACGGCATTTAAGCAAACAAATCTAGGCACTGGACTGGTTGATCGTCTCAAACGTTTTATTGTGTAATGAAACTTATTTTGAATAAATTATAACTTTCAAATGTGATACACGGTAATAATGTAATTTCAATTTCCCGAGTAAAACATATTTCAAAAATATCTACTTTTCTAAATATGCCAGATATGAGGATATGATATGAGCGGGATCTGTCAACCAGTTCGTTTTCCGCAGCTGTTTAAGTCGGTAGACCTTTGTAGTGCTTTGAGATTTTTACAATTGATAAAAATATCGAACAAAGAATTTGTCTCAAATTCTGTATTTCTAACCAATTTTTGAATGCTGAATCGTTGCGAATGTTGGAAAAGGCTTACGGCGATTCAGTTTTATCAAAAACACAAGCCTACGAGTGGTACAAAGCCTTGAAAGACGGTCGAGAGATTGTTGAAGACATGCCTCGTTCTGGACGACCCTCGACTGCTTCCACTGATGAAAATATTAAAAAGCTAAGGATTTGGTGCTTTAATCGTCATGCAAGTGTCAGAGAGATAGCAAGTGTACTCGCGAGTACGTTCGAATGATTTACGAAACGCGTTGTTGCTCGATTCGTCTCGATAAAGTTGAATTTGTTTTCAGAAAGAGTATTGTTAACAGATTTCTTTAGACATGTTTGATCGCGCGAATTCCGATCCCACATACATGGATAGCCATTATAACTGCCTATGAGACAAGAATTTATAAGTTTGACATGCAAACAAGTCAAAAATCATCGGAATGGAGAGAAAAAAACGAGACGAAATAAAAAAAAAACAAAATACGCCAAAGCCGCTCAAAACTCATGGTGATGGTCATTGGTTTTGTTCGATATTCGTGGTTTGATGCATCGTGAATTTGTTCTGCAGGGACAGAAGGTCAATAAGTAGTTCTATTTGGCGTAGTGTAGTGGAGTGTAGTCGTATTCGATCTGCTGGGGATTATTTGAAGGCAACATAATAAATATGTTTGAATAATTAAATATTTTGCCTTTTATTTACAATTTCCGGGTACTTAAAGTTCGGATATTTCAAGGACACACCTTGTACTTGAAAAATATATATAAATTTTAGAGAAATTATACGTTGCCAGATTCACATAAAAGTAATTTATATAATAATTATTTAAGAATATTTGAATTTGTTTATATTTACACACAATAATTTAAGTACATATTTCTACAACACTATGCGCCAATAAACATACGAAATTGTGAGTATCTACATGCATATGTATTCGTGCCGCCGTGAGCATTCACAGCAGATTTGCGAGCTTTTTCGCATGCTGCTTGGAGAAGCGTAGAAAGTTGCGGACTCGGCGACGGGAAAATGTGCGGAAAAGTTCTCACTGAATCACCGAACAAATACAAATTAGCGCTCGACGACGCTATACAAGTACATATACATACATATAATGAGCGACTTTTGAATGAAAACACATACATATGAATGAGGAAAATGGTGTGACAATTGTTGTGTAAATAATCACAAACAAGCTTATTAATCAAAATATAATGAATGTTAAGTAAATGTAATTGCATTTGATTAAAATGTATACCCCGCATAATTATTAAATAAGCTTTCGAATTAACTTAATGCACAGCTAACAGATATGTATGCATACATATGTATAATCGCACATAGAAATGTTTGCCTACGCTCCTTGGCTCTTTGACGCACAATCGAAAATAATCTGCTCACACACTCACACAGCGGCGCAACTCGTTCTAGCGGCAAACGCCGTCAATCCTCAGAAAATCGCCACATTGCGGGTGTTTGGCTAGTCCAACGATCCTCAGTCGTAATTCGGTATTTGACATTAACGCGCCGCTCGAAGCATTGCATTCAGCGTTGACTCGTGTGTGTGTGCAGTTCGGTGGAGAAGTGAAAAGTGTGCAGACGAATCTATATAGCTACATATATATATATTGCTCTACACCTTTATGTACATACGGTACATGCATATTAGGGAGTGCATATATTATAGTGTTTTGCAATTGACGTGGGTGTATTGTGTGCGAAAATCGGAAATTTGGCAAAAATATAGAATTTTGCAAAATTGAAAGATATTTGTGCGTCGATTTTTGTTAAAGCAATTGAAAAATTATAAATAAATACACATTCTTGCTTATAGCATACGTCCATACCTACAGCAACAGATAGTGCAAGTCAAAGAAAAAAAAAAATGGTGGAAAAGAAGGAACTGAATGAGGTAGGCGAAGGCAACAATTTGTTGTTTTTTCCACTTTTTGTAAAAAAAAATTATATATATTAATTTTTGAAAATTTTTTTTTTATAAAATTGTTTTTTTCTTATATAATTTTCGACTGTTTTTTCAATTAAATCAAATTTGTGGTAATTTTGTGCATAAATAAATAAATCATTGTCTTTTTCTCTTCAGTGATACATTCAAATGCACTGATAATAATAAAAAATTCAAAACAAAAATCTTTCTTTCAATCAGTTTAAAAATATTACATGCTATCAGAAGCGTTTATCGCATCTCACCTTGTTCAAACCGTCGTGAAGCCGGCTGAAACTTGAAAAAAAAAATTATTAATTATTCACTTGCTGACAGCTAACGGTTGCCAGTTCGTAGCAGATGAGCAATTTTATGATGAGGGTGTTATGAAATGGCATTTGAGTTTATGGCATGTGAATATGTATAGCAATCGCAGTCTTTTTTATATGTTTTATTCTTATGTAAATCCATATAAGAAATACTATATGGTGAACTATAATTATTGTGACTTACGTGAGAACCTGCTGTCGACGACCGAACCACATGGTGCTTAAGAGCATATAGATCAAAGCAATGTATTGATCAGCTCCCCATCCTTTTTGCAAGTATTGTTTGGTTCCAACTGGTCGGGCGGGGGGTTCGAGGCCGATATAAAATAATTGGAGCGAACTCCAACGGCTAAATGCTGCCCGTGGTTCCAGATTTAAGTCTCCAGTCATACCTTGTTGCTTTTGCTACAATCAGATGAGCACCCATCAAACTCAATGACTGGTGACATTTGCCGCTTTGAAATACAAATGTCTTTTCATTAGAACGAATCTCATTCAAAGTCTATAATATCAGTTCAAACCAAGTATTATAGCTCTATTTCTGACAAAACCATGCTGAAATTTCGAGAAAAGGCCAAAAACCGACCTAGTGCATATTGGATTCTAGTCGCCTCTTACGACAGGCATGCCTTACCGTGGGAAAATTCTACACCCTGTCCGCTAGAGAACTATGTGGTGAACGTTATGGATAAGTGAGTTGACTTGAGTTGTTTTTATTAAATTTTGGATTTTTTGCCCACGATCCTTAGTATTGTAATCCGTTTTGTGTTTCAATTCCGTTGTAATTTATCATGAGCCCTTCATAATAAAGAAGATTTGTACAGAATCTGATTGTCTGAATGTGTTTTTATCTGAAAATCATCAACATATGAAATTCGGAGTCGATTGGGTATCAGGTACGGCCATGAGGTCCATCTAGATACCCAACTTGAGGTTCTAAGCATATTATTTTGTTAGCAAATGGCTCTTTCTCTACAGTTTCCATTATTTTTCCTTCAGATTTTTAATATATGTCGCTGAGAGGGAAGGTTGGAGAGGGAGATTTCTGTAAAGAGGTCTACGTCAATCCTAGCTTTAGGCTACTAGGACTATTGTAGTGTTTTTCAGGCAGAAGTGGCTGCTATTAAAGGTGGCAGTAGGCGTACTGCTACGAAGTGCAGTCATTTACTCCGACAGCAGACCGGCAATACTTGCGCTGAGCTCGATAACTGCGCACTCAAAGCGAGTTAAAGAGTGTCTGCCCTCAATATAAAAAGCACAAAGCTACATCAGAATCGTTTGGGTGCCCGGTCACAGCGGAATCACTGGTAACTGCAAAGCCGCTGTACTAGTCAGATAGGAAACGGATCTCACAAGGCAAAATATCTACTAAACTACTTAAACTTAGCAAAGTTTGTCTTGTTGAATCGTAGGGGTTCTGACTGAACATTGGCATTCGTACGGTAAAGCTACAAATCTTGTCGGACGCAAGTTCTCAAAGTTCTATCGAAGAGCGTGAGATAGAAACATCCACGCACTTTCTTCTCCATTGTCTAGTCTTTGTAATACTGAGGTTGCTACATCTCGGCAGCCTTAATTGCGGCGAACCAGGAGACATTAGCCGTCTTAACAAATTTGTGATCGGCTTATACGATTTGTGAAGGACTTCTGATCAATTATATTGGAGTTGTAGGTAAAACAGCAGGCGACTACTTAAAAGTTCATCCGTTGTGAACTTTATTCACATTTAATTGACCCCAATACACTTGTGCTAACGTTTTTTCCAATATGAAGAATCATTGTAGTAGAAGACGGTGCATTATCGTGGTGCAAAAACCAAAATTTATTAGAATATAGATAATTCCGGTCTCTTTTGACGAATAGCTTTTCGGAAACGACGCATAACACTTAAATAGTATTTTTTGGGAATACGAAGTGCAGCTCTCCTCGATAATCTACGAAAACTGTCAACATTACATTGATTTTTGACCTGCTTTCACGTGGTTTTTTTAGCATCGGGTCACCATGCCAGGATGATGATATTTTTCTGTGTAGATCCAAGACTCATCGCCAATAATAATTTATTTCATGACATCCGGTATTCCGGCCAAATTTTGCAAATAGTTTCTCACACTTTGTATGCAACGTCAGCCTGAGGATATTTTGGTGTACTTCATATTACGCGCCAAATAACTGTATTACACCCAAAGAGTCACCCAATATCAAATTCCATCAACCCCTCAATGTGTTTACATTCCATCAATATACATACATATATGTACATATGTTTTTATACGCACACGCAAACGCATGTCAAACCAAACACTTTCAAATACAAATTATTGCTGCTAAACGATAGCGGTGCGGTTTTAATTAGCGTTTTTCCAGTTAATTGCTTTCGCCTTTGACAGTGATTCTGTTTGGCGATTGCCAAGTTACGTGCGCAAGTACTTAACCACTTTATGTAATCATTACCGCATCCGCCAGAGCAATGAAAACTATATAATACAATACTTTTTTCTGTTTTCAGAAATAAGTCTTCCATATTTGCCATTCATTGCACTTTCTAATTGCACAAAGTTGCATAAGGAGAAGCATGTGCAATTACTAATCACAAAATACTTGGAAAGTACCTAAACTAAGTACTTAGACGAGTGCTAAACGAGCTTATTCTACTTTTAAATTTATATTTTATATAACAGCAACAATTTCAACAAGTTATTATCGAACATTGTATTAAGGGTTTATTTTACATACATATATACTATATTATGGAACCACAATTGATCACTTAAGACAACGCCTTTATATTTAATGCAAGACTATAATATATAATATACGTAGATATGTATGAGTATAAATGGAGTAGACTATTTTAACATCGCTACGTAATATACGTATAGGTGAATGTTCACATATACCGGGTCTTCCAATAGGGATGATATGATTCCTAAATGTCGTTTTGGCCGTTTTTAATAATTCATGACCTGTATTTTTCTTTCATTATATGTGACCTGGTCTACGAAAAGGGAGCTAACGTGCGAAAACTAGTTTTCTGGGAAAAGCTGTTAAAAATAATCGTCAGTTTCTCGTGATCTCATTAATTGTTCTCCTTTTTTTTGACACCTAAGCCCCCTTTCCGTAGACCAGGTCACATATTCAGTAATCTTTTCAAATTCATCATGAAAAGATGTACACGAGAACAACAGTTACAAATTATTCAATTTTATTATCAAAATAATAATAAATACAATAGTTCCGAAAAGACGGGACTACGTGCCACACAACACGTGCAACAACCAGAAAAGTGTGGAGATTCGATTATATCAAGAGAATGTGACATTGAATGGCATCCAAGAAGTTGGGATTTAATACCTTGAGACTATTTTTTGTGGGGATATTTGATGTCATTGGTCTTTGGCAATGAACTACACTCTCTTCAAGCTTAAGAAGTCAATATCGGACGTGCTATTCATGACATACGACTTGATTTTGTGGAAAAAGTACATGAAAATTGGCTGCATCGAGTTCGTTCCCGCAAAAGAAGTCGTGGAGACCTTTTGAATGAAGTCATATTCAGAACTTTATTGTATCGATTATATCACATTAAATAAAAAACATATGAATTTCCTTAATTTTTTTTAATTATTTTTATAAAGAACTCATATCTATCAGTCTTATTGGAAAACCATGTATAATATTTGTATATATCTATGCAGTTACATACATTACATATGTACATACCTAGAGCTATGTGTGAGTTACTTATTAAAATTCCAATGTGATTAATTGCCAATTTAATGTGATTATTTTTCATAACTTAAACATTTTTTCGATCTTTTTATTGAATTTTTATTTATTTCACAACTTGTATTGACATTGCGTATATAATAAGGTCAGTAGGTTAAAAAAAAAAAAGTTGATGAGAGCTTGTTTTTAAATTATATTATTTAAATTATCTTGGCAAGTATGTCAATTTTCCGTTCGGACTTTATTATTGAAGAATAATTTTTCCAAAATATAAATTCAAAAGCAAACACTTTGAAATTTTTAAAAATAACGCTCGAAAATATCCGAGCCGGGTATAACCGGATACCGAACATGAATCAAATTTGATCCGTGCTGATAAAACAATCTATTTGACTACCGCTACTCGACGTCGTTTGCAAAAGATTCCGTTCTTTTGGTACGCTTCATACCCAATGCATTGACCAAGTGGTGTTTAGTTGGTCTATAAGAGGTCTTGAGAACCTGTGCTAGCTCTCTTATGCCATCATGATGATTTTTCAGTACTCAAATCACTTCTGTAGTATTTTTAACGATGTCGTAGCCATGATTCCATTAGAAACACAAAACTCAAATAAACTTGTAACTAAATTATTTTCAAAAAAAAATCTCTAGATAAACTTTTCGCATCCAAACACATATTAATTGATGTATGGAGATCAAACTTCGACGAACATAAAAAGAGTTTGTACCAATCCATTCGGTTTGCGTACGCAGTTTAATTAATCATTTCGGGTCAGAAGAGGTTTGATCAGATATAGCATCAAACAAACTAATACTCATTTACTTTTCACTTTTGCTCTATGACAGAGCAAAATTTCAAAAATTTCAAACTTTTTCAGTCCAAAACAGAAACATCGAAATACTTCTATTATCCACTCATATTTCTACGGTATCAAACAATATAGAGCATTTCGTAAAATACAATATGAAGCTGCATACTAACGGAACCTTTTCTTTATCGGAAATATATTCCCCTCAGACGCTGATTGCGATCCTTAATGATACTAAAATTAATAAATCAAAAGACCCTCATGTTTCAAATCATCATCACAAATCTATTGAAGCCGCAAAATTTTTTAGCTTAATCGTTCGGTTAACCAAAGGTATGACCTCCAAAATGTTTCAGTACAAGATAAGTAAAAGCTGTACATTCAATTAGAAACTGTTGAGATGTTTCCTTCTTGTTGTCTGTCAGATAACTAAGACAATCTTGGTCTGAACAAAATATACAAGTTTTTCAATATCTATTTCTTAGTCTAATAATGTCTTCAGTAGACTAGAGTCTTTGATAATTTACAATTACAAAAACTCAATAAATAATATTTCGTTGACAAAATTACCAAACAATTTCACACACGAGCCATACAATAGATTGAAAACTTGTTGACATCACAGGACTTAATGGGTTAACTTCGTCTATATTAGTGCATAATTGATATATGTACATACATATATTGTAATAAAGAGGTCGAACGAAAAAAACGCTACATTTGTGACTCAATCAAGAAAGTTGCGAAAATTGCGATCAATATGTTTGAGTAGTGAGTTATCAATCCAAGATCGAAGCATACATTTGGGAGCCAAACAAAAAACTACCCATGGAATTTCGTACTATATAATTTTATTGCAAAAAACGTCTTCTGAGAGCATTGCCTGGTTGAAGACCATTACAGGATGAGTAAATTGATCTTTTGTAGTAGCTTTTTTAAAGATAAAAAATTATCACAAAAATAAAATTTCCATAAAATCTCTTATAACGCTCAACTTTTTTTGATATTTTTTACTTAAGTACTGGAAATAGGTACTAATATATTTCAACGAACCTAGCGACTTACAATGAGATTATATAATGAGTAATTAGAATTTTATTGGAATGAGTTGGGCTGGGATTAGTATCTCATTGTTTAGTAATTTATTTTCAAAATGTGAAATCTTATAATGCTGAGATGTTAATTGCTTTGCTTTTAGAAATAATGTCAATTTTGGCCTGAAAAGGCGACTTCATGTAAATAATTGATTTCAAAGTTGTTAATAAATTTATAGCGTTCGCACTGAAAAAGTCCTTGTGCTTTGGTACACTTTGCTGAACTTGAATTTGTTGTTGCATAAAAATTGGTTTGGCGGATGTAGAAATTGTGCTAAATGCGACAGTTGCGCGGTCCCTGCATATCTGCAGCGTTACTGCAGGGGATCGCCATATATCAAAGCACATACACCATACAAGCATTGCAATAAACAAATACACACACACTCATACTTAAACCAGCACTACCGCAACGTTAATAAATCAGTTACATATATGCAGAGCAGGGCAGACAATATATACTATGCATATATATTATATACATATAGCACAGTAGTGTGAATGTATTGTGCAGCTCTATTCTTTCGCGAAAGTCACACGAGACAAGCCCGCTGACAAATAAAATGGGTGTGTACCACCTGCTGTTGCAGTGATAGAGCTCAGCAGTTTTTGCCACCGGCACTCAGTTAAATACCTACATTGAATTATTACACATTATATATGTACATAGATATATGCTTACATATGTGGGATTATGGTATGAATGCAGTTTTAGTGCAATAGTTAAAGGTCCCCCATAGATGAGGGGTCACAAACCCTTTTTGTTATAGTTAAGGCTCAAATAATTAATCTTAGCGGAATAATACTGTTTATCTAGGGACTGGGATTCTTTGGATTTAAACTATTCTTCGCTCTTTTAAGATTTTTGTATCAATTTCTTTGCATTTTACACCCAGTATCCACATATATTGCTATTTAATCACTTCAATGTCATAATTGTCATGTATTTGGCCCGGCGATGATAAAACTGGGTCTTAGAGGATAGAAAGGTGTATATATTGATACATGTTGCAAACAAATATTAGCTTCTTTAATGTGTATACATATATGACCGATAGTTATCTATACTTGAAATAGTCGTTTGAGTAAACGAAGTTTCCTATATTTCACGAGCAACACTTGTGTGTGGACCGAGTTCTTTTCAGTTTTACTTGCGAAACATCACTCCGATGCATTGCATTTCGCTGGTTTTCCGAAGCCACACTTCGTTAAATTCCACATTTTGTAAATATCGTATGAAAGGATGGCTACTGATGGTTCCACTTGGATTTTTTGAAAGCCATATGCCTTTAAAATATTTGTTTGCTTCAAAGGTCTCTTCAATATGAAAGTAAATAATAATAGACTTTTAGGTATATGAAAGCGAAGTCGTAGAAAGGAAAACTTGTTGTTGTTGTAGCGGCAAAAACACTCCTACAGTAATTTCAAGGCATGCGGTAGAGTTGACAGCCGGTTGAAAATCCGGGTTCGTTCCGATTACTTAAACCCGACTGTCGTCAGCTTTTTTCGACTAAAAGTAATGGTAAATTATTAAGTCGCACAACTCAACTGAAGTTAAAAATTGTTTCGAGAAATGGTTTGAACGAAAAAGTGTGCCGATCATCGTCAGGGAGGTATTTTATAGTTTTTATAATATGGACTTATGTATATAATACTTTAAAAAATATTTTTAAAATAATAAAAAAAAAAATATTTGTATCAAATTATTTTTAATATAATTAAATTTTTTTTATATTTATTTCAAATTTTTTTTAATTTTTTCTTTAAATTATGTTTTAATACTTCTAAAATATTTTTCCCACTCAAAAGAATTTTGTAATGAAAAACATCTTTGCGTTTTCCAAATTTCAAAACATCTCCATCTAGTAATCCCTCCGAATATTCTTCGAGTCAGCTTTGTTTTCACTAGAATTGGTTAACTCGCCATGTCTGTTCAGCGCTTGCTTTGCTTAAAAGCTCGCCAATATTATTTTCCGGGCGCACTTACCACACTCGTATGCATGTATTTATTATATCCAATGTCGGCTTTGATGTACTCAAACGCACACACACCAATGCACACGTGCTTCTCTTTATTTACAAGTTCCTATTGCTGTGCACCGCTCTCCGCGCTGTGAAGGTCGTTGTCGTTGTTATTGTTGTGTAATAATGTAATGTCGTCTGTTACAACAACAACAACAATATCAAAAGGTTGCCGCCAGAATCACAACTGCAGTAAGACATGCCAACAATAAAAAAAACGAAACAGGCAAACACACGCGCGGCGGCAACAACAACAACAAAATACAACAACAATAAACTGAGAACGTGTATTTGCAAACAGCTGGCATAATCTGAATATTTTAAGCAAAGTACATACATATATGTACGAAGCGTTTTGGCGTGCAAAATGCAACATGCAAAAACAACAACAGGTATGCCTGCACATCTGCCCATATGTAAAAATGTATGCGCATTAAGGTGTCCGATATTTATTGCTGTTGCAATCAGGCTAAGCAGGGGCTTGAGTGTGTCATTTATGGGGATTTTGGAAATTGGCTTTCCGATGATGATATGGAGAGGGAGGGGTATCTAGGGAGCAAGTGTCTTCTAGATGATGGGGTCAAGTGTGGGTGGCAAGACCGTTGCCGAGTACATCGGGACGTTAGATTTGTTGAGGGTAACCAAGACTTCAGAGGGTAACCCAGACTTCAGATGGACTGATGCACGTTTAGATGTTAGTGGTGTGATCTCCACTACTTCGGCTATGAGGTCTGGCCGGAGACTTAATTCTGGTACCACGGAGAGCGGGAGCTCTTGGAGTTCGCTTCAACCTGCTCATGCGGACTAACCCCTTGGGAAGTATCGTGGTGATTGTGGTTAAAGCCCGAATGCAGAAAAAATTGACCCGGGTGCCAAACCCAAAGTACAGCAGAGGGAATAGATCGGCCTCAATTTGATTTAATCCGCTGTGTTTTTTAAAAATTGTCCAACGTAAATAAGCTCTTTACTTTCAATGCCTATATCATATCTTCTTTCCCATGTTATATATTTACATGGGGTTTATTGTTATTTTGTGTTAAAAAAGTTAACGTACATATTTGAATGAAAGATATTCTAATACAAAGTTTTTTGATAACCAAAAAAGGTTTATACGTTAAAGTTAGGTTGTACATTAGTACAAGTGCCATATAAATTCTTTGTTACTCATACGTCATGGTGTCTGGAAAAAAACCTGCTTGGGAAATAACGGACACCCTAGTGTACATGTATATAAACCACAGATTTGCTTACTCGCCCATTGCTGTTATTTATGTTTGGTTTACAGCTATATGTACATACCAATGTTGAGATACTCGTAGATAAATGGGATAACACGAGTACCTAGCGGTGTGACGGCTTAGTGCAGACGAATTTAGGCGCTTCTGCAAATCAAACAAGTTGTGCATATTTAGTTAAGCTAAATGAAGGAACATCCACTTATATCCAGTTTACTCGCGCCTTCTAAGTAAGATTACATCATTTAAATCTCGTTTGAGTGAGAACTCAATTGTTTATATCGAGAGAGAAGAAAGCGTCATGCACGTTAGAAATTGAATATTATGAACGCCACTCATGTAACGAATGCTGTCCAAAAAGTATTTCGAATGAAAAACAAAACTTTGTAAAACTGTTAATTTATTTCACAGGTTAGTTTCCATTTAACTAGGACTACTCTGGATGGATCGGCAGTACGTAGTCTAAATCAACTAATTTATTCCGGGCAAAGAAAGGTAAAAGCGAGTAGTGCTGTTTGCCGAATAGACCGAAATAACTCGACATAGTAGAGTGCTGACGATTTTTCTAAGTGGTCGTAGTTGAACCTTCTTAAAATTTCTTCAGATTGCTAAAACAAGGTCAAACACGGCTCTGAACTGATCTAACGATTGCGCTTATTATCTAATTGGAGCAAACGCTCTATTTTCTTATATTATATTTTATGAAGGATAAAAACCAAAGAATATTTGAGCTGCCTGCTACTTATCTCAGTTATCACCTTCAATAGGCAGCCTGTCAATGGGAGATCGTGGATTTGTGTCATGTCATCTTTCATGAATGAAGAAGAATCATCACATACCATATCCAAGACTCCTTGGTTTCTCAGGAATTTCTCTTCCAAAAACAAGAAACAGATCACTGAACTATATTGTTATTTTTTTATTTTTCGAATGTCCATTTCACTAAAAACCACTCTCTCTCTCTCTTACTTGCCCAATAAAAACAGAATCGGAGATATAGGTATTTTATCGGAGATACAGGTATATGCGAAACGCATACGCGTTCTCAAGACCGATTTATATCAAAATTTCAGAGAGACTTCTTTATAGACTTGTCTATGTCTGAAACTAACAACATACATACATATATCCCCAAGTTTAATTTTTTGTTATTTTTTTTCAATTCGAAACAGTAAAACAGATTGGAAAGCATGTTTTTTTTAGACATTTGCCATTTCGTGAAAAAATACAACTTTCCTGTAGTTCCGGATTGCGACATTATTCAAGACCAACACTCGTTTTGTTATACTCTCGCAACAAAGTTGCTAAGGAGAGTATTATAGTTTTGTTCACATAACGGTTGTTTGTAAGTCCTAAAACTAAAGGGAGTCAGATATAGGGTTATATATACCAAGGCGACGAGTAGAGTCGAAATCCGAATGTCTGTCTGTCCGTCCGTGCAAGCTGTAACTTGAGTCCGTCCGTGCAAGCTGTAACTTGAGTAAAAATTGAGATATCATGATGAAACTTGGTACACGTATTCCTTGGCTCCATAAGAAGGTTAAGTTCGAAGATGGGCAAAATCGGCCACTGCCACGCCCACAAAATGGCGAACACCGAAAACATATAAAGTGTCATAACTAGGCCATAAATAAAGATATTAAAGTGAAATTTGGCACAAAGGATTGCATTAGGGAGGGGCATATTTGGACATAATTTTTTTGGAAAAGTGGGCGTGGCCCCGCCCCCTAAGTTTTTTCTACATATCTCGGAAACTACTATAGCTATGTCAACCAAACTCTATAAAGTCATTTCCTTCAGGCATTTCCATGTACAGTTCAAAAATGGAAGAAATCGAATAATAACAACGTCCACCTCCCATACAAAAGTTATGTTGAAAATCACTAAAAGTGCGTTAACTGACTAACAAAAAACGTCAGAAACAGTAAATTTTACGGAAGAAATGGCAGAAGAAAGCTGCACCCAGGCTTTTTTAAAAATTGAAAATGGGCATGGCGTCGCCCACTTATGGACCAAAAACCATATCTCAGGAACTACTAGACCGATTTCAATGAAATTCGGTATATAATATTTTCTTAACACCCTGATGACATGTACGAAATATGTGTGAAATCGTTCACAACCACGCCTTCTTCCAATATAACGCTATTTTGAATTCCATCTAATGCCTTCTCTGTATAATACATATGTATATACATACATTAGGAAATGAAAACACAATTCAATACTCAAAGTACACAAATTGATCTATTCTAACTAATTTTACAGCAAAATAAACAAATATGTAAGTAAAAGTATAAAATGTTCGGTGACACCCGAACTTAGCCCTTCCTTACTTGTGTTTTATTATTTTTGGATTTTTTTCGGTATTCTTGTAAAGTTAATAAATAGCTATTCAAAAATAGATATTTAATATATTAAAGGCCGTTTTTTGTGACACTTCAAAAATTACCTGAAAAATAATAATGAGCATGTAACTGAGTGTATAGTTTATATCTTCACCGATGCTATATTAGAGGGTTAGGTATTTCTACTTACAACGAGGTTAGTATAAGTTCGGAAGTTTTATGTAATGAAAGTATTTGATGTGCTGAAATGAGTGAGAATTAAACGATAGAAACATGCCGAGCTGGAATTATTTATTTTTCCTTAGCTATATCTAATGCTTAGTTGCTAGAATACTGTTAGTCCGCACTTTTTGAAAAATGTTTGCCTAATATGGCGGAAGAGTACTACAAAATTAAAAAAATATTTTATATCAATAATACCTAGTATATACATATATGTACATATAAAAATTCATAACGTCATATAAAAACTTATACTATAAAAATCCTAAATTATATAATATATACAATAATATATTTAGATATTCAGTAGTACTTGTATAATTTATATTTCATATTTAAAGCAATAATATAAGTAATAAGGTCTATAAACAACTTCGCATCAGGCCATTCCAACCTTCTACCTAGAAACACACCATATTATGTATTTGTATTTTACAATTACATACATCAGACATCAATTTACACACCACTTACTTCGTGCGTGTAAACAACCTGTTGTTGTTTTCAAATGTAACATACAATTTCGCTTACTGCATTTGTTTTTAGTGTCTCCGATTTCATCATTTCCCATTATCACAATGAACGTCTCGCAGTGCACTACCCTCTTAGTCATATCACCGACATCGCTATACACTCTATACCTACATATCTACATATGTAAGCATGTACCCTACGCGAAGAATATACCGAGACCACCACGAGATTGTTATCCCGAATGCGTCTGTTTATCGCTACGAACGCCGTTCATCCCATATTCTTTGACTTTGCCATTGCTTACGCAATATTCTCTACGTCAGCGGAAATTCACACCAAAATCATCAATAAATATTTTCTGAAATTACATTACTCTACTTGTATATAAATAGTGTAGTACATTTATGTATTATAATTTGTATGTATAGTATGCCTAGCATATGATTAGTGAAAGAGTCAACTAGTTACGAAGAACACTAGTTTGCTTATTAGTCACAGTCATAGAAGTAGGTAGTATAAGTATACAATTGTTTTGTGAAATTTACACAAAAAAGTAAGATTGTACTGATTTTTTCAATGTAAATCATTTTTTATTAATTTTTAATGGTTTTTGATGTTAATTCTGAATAGTTTATGGCAAAATGAAGTAACTAGTGTTTTAACTAGTATAAAACCTATATATTTCTGACAGAAAACTGACAATGGACAGCTCGCTGTCACCAACAAAAAAAAAGAGAAATTTCTCGTTCGAAAAGCCAACTGCGGCTGTCTAGTTAGGCTAGTGGTTCACTATGGCTGTAGTGTGGTTTATGCCTCGTTCATTCGACTGCAAGGCTACCTTCTCCATATATGCATAAAGTAGGTACATATTTGAGTAGAGCTGGCAACAGGGGGCACATTCTACAAAATTTTTGCAGCAATGAATGTGTCAATCGATTAAACTTCCTTTATAAAAAATAATTCCACATATTATATAAATAGCTGTACGTTGCACAATAATGCGTCACGAAAACGTGATAATTTTAATAATTAAATACTTAGCAAGTTATGCTTGTTTCAAGTTGAAGTTCTTAAGCTTTTAGTTCGTTTTCTTCTAATCTTAAATTGAAATCTTTGAATGAATGCATTAAAAATATATTCGCGAATAAAAATATAAATATTTGCATTTCACAGCTGTTGCAATTTATATAAATATGCGCATTTGCTGATTAGTCTGCCATTTACTATTAGATAATATTTTTATATACAAGTAAACACATGGATTATAATCACATTAAGACTAATATAAAAAACATAAGTGTGTATTTAAGTTATGAATGTGGCTAAGTCAACAAATGCACTTTTGATCTAAGAGTTATTTTAACACAAATAATCCACAGTATTAAATATTATATATTTAGAAAAGATTACCTTAGTAGAAGTGCAGATTATAATTATCAGTAAAATAGAAGTCATCAGTAATTTACAGACACGGAAAAAATAATAGAAGCAATCTTTGGTTAAAAACAAAATAGCGTATTTTCATTAGAAGAACTATATACCATACATCGTCCTTTAAAATGCAAAACAACGTATTATCGAAAAACTCGAAATTGACTTTTTAATTGCTTACGATTCATGACATCATATTACATATATGTACGTAATGTTTAAACTTCCGCTGACCAATATATCCAATATATAACCAATGCATAACCATTTTATAAGCAAAACACACATTTTGTTTCAAGTTTACAGGTGAAGAAAAAAACATTTAATAGAAACCACTTTTCTATTAAATCGTTTTTTCTTCATTTGTAAACTTATTATGAAAAGTGATGTTACGTTATTTCGCATTTTAGGTGACGATATATTCTTTGGACTCTTTCTTCATTTTAAACTGTTCATACCCATTTCATTACCTTCATTAATATAACTATAATAATTATGCCATTCATTATAGAGAAATACTGTCCTTGAAAAATTATTGTTTTTGACAGTAGCTGAATAATCTAGAGCTCCAATATTTCAGAGTAACAGTTTTATTCTAAGGATAAATTTATCTTTTAAACTTCTTTGTCGTTCCACATTAGCTATTTTCGTTTAAGCAAACTTGGAGAATTGCGAATCGAACGAAAATTGGTATAAATACATTATAATGGCATAACTAAGTAGCTTAGAAAGCGAATAATTAACTTTAATGAGACATTCCCTTTAAAAATTGGCGATTCGAATAAAGTACTGATATAAATACATTTACATAGCGAACGGAGAAGTAACGCTTTTAAAGAGAGATACTACAAGTATAAGCGAGTATAACTACTAACGACTAGCGCAAAAATTATGCCAGCTGAAACTTTATCTACGTTGAATGAACTAGAAAATGATAAACGCATTTAGTATCGGTTATAGCTTGGTAATGAAGTCTTGAGTCTTTAGCGAAGTGAGCACCTTACAATATTTCAAATAATAGTTTAAAGTAAGCTAATGTAACGGAAGTAGATAGATTGAAGACTGATGGTTTAAGTTTTAATAAAAACAAAACAAGAGACAACGTCAATTTCGGCTGCACCGAAGCTACAACAAAAGATTCGTGAAGATGTCTTGTCAAGTAACAAAGTTTTTCATGCGAGAACTTGTTTTGGATAATTTCGTTTGTATGCCAGCTACATTATATGGTGGTCTTCAAGGTCGGCAATTTCTACAAATGAGTAGCTTTTTGATGAGAAAAGGACGTGACAAAATTTCAGATCGATACCTCAAAAACTGAGTGAATAGTTTGCTGCTGGGTGCTATTTTGGCGATGTGATGCCTATTTGGAAACATGAATCTAAGGGCGCTTATCCTGCGTCTGCAGACTGCTGTGCGGTCAATTAGCAAGTGTTCTTTAGTTTCAGGTTCCATGTCACCGAACCCGAAATTTCCATAAGAAGCTAGGTCCATGTTATATAAGTGCTTTTTGACCTTGCAGTGGCCATTGTAGAATGCCACAAGTAGCCTGAGTTTGTGGGAGCTTGATTACATATTCTTGTAATCGCCCATTAACAACTTATCATACCTCTACCTGTTTACTCCTTCCTCCTTGCGGAGAAGCTTCTTTATTTACCACAACGAAGGGCTCACGTTCTACCATGTTAGTGGATGCTGCGGGCGAGCGAGCTCATTAGCCAGTTCATTCCCGGCTATACCTTTATGACCGGGCACCCAGTTAAGGTGCACTTGGTTACGTTCCGATAGACTGTTCAGCCGTTCTCTACACTTCTGCACCAGTAGCGATTTCATCTTGTAGGCAAAGATCGCTTGACTGCCGCAGTTCAACATAAAAGCGACATGATACTTCAGCACTACTCGGTGTAAAAACAATAAATAGGGTTGCCATGTTTGCTCAAAAAATATTTATGTATTAAATAATAAAATATTGCCTAAAGCTCTTAATCTAATTTCAGTATTGAAAAACCAATATAATTCTTCTACTCGCATGCATTTTCATAATTGAAGCGTGTTTTCAAATTGAAATGTTGGAAACACTGGAAAAATAATTGAAACAAGTACCTAACAACAAAATATTTCACTCCGCTTGCTTTATCGTAATCTCCTTACTCTCATCACTCATTTATTCATTAATTATGTACGAGTATATGCTTCCTGCTCTGCTTGAGTCAACTGATTTCGGCGTCTCAACACTTATTTGTACGTAATCGCTCTTAGGGCCGCTTCACTGCCCCACCAGCAAAAAAGCTCTATCAACTCTGGAGCACGTGAAGATTTAGTGAACCAACTGGTGCATATATAGTACATATATCTTATATATGCATTTATGTATGTATATGTAAGTAAATAAATATACGTGCAGTACTTGGATTATAATGTTTATGCGGAAAGCCTCAATGGCAGTGGGTCACGCTGACGAACCGCACAGTGAAAGCACACACTGAGAATATGAATGGGGCGAGAGAATTTCAGAGAAAAATTAAAAAGAAGTTATAAAAATTGAGAAAAATGCCTTCAATGGCATTGTTGTTGATATGATATCTCTTATAGATAAAAGTGAGGAAGTTATGTTGCTATACGTATATATGTAAGTATTGACCCCTCTCTTTCATTGGATTACGTGCCAATTGCACTCTGCATTTTTTTTGATTTTTTTGGTCTACAAACAGAAGTGTTCACCAGGTCGTACAATTCTGAATAATTTGCGAATTTAAAAATATTACAAATTTTAAAATTTATTTAAAAAATTAAATATTGAGTTAATAAAGCGCAACTTTTAAAATTTTTTACTAATAATAAGAAAAAAAGTTTTGTACCTAAAAATAAATCAAATAAAAATTCATATTACTGAACAAATTAAATTAAATTATTAATTATTTATTTTATTTAAATTTGATTTTAATTAAAATATTAAAGTTATTAATTATTTTAAAAATAATTTAATTAATTAATTAATATATTATCAATTGTAACAAACTAATTGATTGATTTGAATACTTTTAATTTTAATAATTGTATAAAATAATTTTATTTATTAATTAATACATAATTAATTATAACTAATTAAGGTAATTATTTAATTTTCATTAATTGCGAATAATTTTTAGAATTAATTCAAATTAATTAATAATAAATAATTAAATCAATTAATTGATAAAATACTATAGTAATTAATTATTGTAAAAAATATTTCAATTAATTAATTAAAACATAACTAAACAATTGATTTAATAATTTTAATTATTGTAAAAATAGTGGTATTAATTAATTAATGCGGAATTAATTATATCTAGTTAAAAAAATTAATTAATTTTCCTTAATTGCATCTAATTTTTACAATTATTGAAAATTATTTGCAACTAACTTTTACAATTAATGAACATTAATTAATTTATTTAGAAATAATTTGAATAAATTAATAATAATTGCAAATGGAATTAATTAAATTTAGTACAATTATTAATTAATTAATTTCAACAATAATTATTATTAATTAAATGAAATTATTACCTACTAACTAAACTAATTAATGAACATTACGCTTAAAATTTATTTAATTAATTAAGTTAATTTGATTTTTCATAATTTTTATTTAATTATAATAATTATAATTAAATTAATTAATAATTAATATATTAATTATATAATTATATTAATTAATTATTAATTAAATAAATAATAAAAATTAAGTATGATTATTAATAATTTTTAGTTGTTTTTTAATAATCATTTATTATTTCATTTAAAGTAATTAAATAAACAATTATTTCTTTAAAATTCCAAAAAAACATCCTAAGAAAGGTAAAAGCTTTTGTGAAGTTCTTCTTGGAAATAGTGCTACCATTCGGAAAGCTGCTATGATTTACATCAAAAAATAAATATTTACTTTTTTATTATTTATTATCTATCTATTTACACATAATTTTTATAATTTTTTTGTTGAGAATATATTACCCACAATTTGAAGGAATAAATTTACCAAACAGTTTTTGTTTTTTATCACGTGAGCACCCTAACTTTTTGCACATTTTAGTGCTGTAGTCCCCCGCTCCGTGCACACGCTTAAGTGTTCAAATTGAGTTACTTGCAAATTTCGACCGACGACGCCGTAGCTGAGCCGGCTGTGGTGACGATCAAAAGCATCGATGATGTTTTATAAAGCTCAGTTGCTACTCTACGAACGACTGATACGGTAGTGAAACTGAAACGCGTTGTGAAGAAAGAGTAGAAAAAAGCGCGTGAGTGTCAACCAGTGTGATAGTAAAATAGCGCAAGTAATTGCCAAGTTCAGAAATTAATATTCGTACTTCGAGAACAGGAAGGAATAACCCTCGAACTCAAGCAAAATGCCACAGTCCGTACGTGACTTTTTTCCTATTAATATAATATGTATATCTACATAACTATAAGTATGTCTAGGCATTCATAAGCTAAAAAAAAGCTTGCCAGTTGGAAGCGTTGGCATTTATCTTTAATAAACTGTGAGCAGCATATACGAATAAACATACATATGTATGTACATATGCTTATATACATAAGTACATATATCTAGAATCTAGAAGAGCAATGAGCAGTTGAGATACAAAAATGCGAGTGAGCACACATTGCTCACATTTGTGTTTGTAACAACACACTCTCTTGCTGATTTAGATATGTGCATAAGTATCTCAATGTCAAATTGCAAAAAATACAACTCTTTTGCTGCTTTTTAATTAAGAAAAATTAATGAATTACATTTTATTTGTTGTTGCAGGGATCTTCGTTTCTAAAACGTGCCAGCACCGATAAACTCCGCGAAGTCTTCCTTAAATATGCCTCATTACAAAAGGATGGCGACTACTACATGACCAGCGAGGATTTCGTGCGAAAATTTCTTGGACTCTTCACCGATGCTACATTTAATGATGTGAGTAAACATGTACATACATACATACATATAGACGGATCAATTAATTGTTGGCAGAAAGTATAAAGTCACCATTGACTTAAACAATTTGCGGATTTGAATTGATAAGACATAATATTACAAATAAAATCCAATCACCATTTGGTTTATGATGTGCGTCATCGAAGATGCCAAACCAATAAAAACAAAAACAAAGTGCAGACTTACAAACAAACCTACATATGTGCATAAGTATGTATGTATATAGAAAATATTCTAATATAATTAATATATAATTTCGCTATCTCTGCACTGGCATAAGTACGCATACATACATACACATATATTTTTTGCACGTAAAACTTTCGTGTTTATTTTTTTTTATTTTCCTCTTAATCTTTGTCGTACCTCCCACACATATTTAAAGGCACAAATGACAATTTGAAATAAAAATGCTACAGTGCGGTGCAACTAGCATTTAAAAATAAATATTGAATGTTATGTAAATGAAGTATTTAATAATGTGAGCATTATTAGACGAGCAGATAATTATTTGAAAAAAATCATGTTCGAATGAAACACATTGGAAACGAAAGATAAAAGATCAAACATTTAGGGAAAAATACTTTATGGACGACTAAATTTCGCTAAAGAAACTAACATTTTGTTTAAATCAAAAGTAAAAAACAAAAAACTTGGTTATTTGAATTTTTCATAAAAATCTGAAAGTATGTGAAAAAAATTTATTCATAATAGTTAAAAATTTTTTCATTAACTACAACATTGCCATATAACTTTTCGACTTATAAGCCTCGTAGTTTTTCCTGAAATCAAGATAAACCGTCTCAAATCCTTAAAAATACAACCACGCTCTTTCCTCTTCCTTTTTTAGACCTTAGATCGCCCGTGAATTATTTTTGCTTTAATGTTTATTATTTTATCTTTCGTTTTCAATGTATTTCAACGTACTATTAATTGTTACTATGAACACTAACCGACAACTTTTTGTATGGAAATTTTTTTTGTTTGGCGAAATATTTTCTCGAAATTTGTTATGGATTATTATCTTCGAACAATCGGTTGCTTATACCACCATCGTATTTTTTCAGCATTTCTTTACACCAATCCACACAAGCCTTTTTTTGAGCGATTGTCCAATTGTGCGGGATTCAACGAGAATAAACCTTTTTTACGGCCAGGTGTCTATGCAATATCGAATGTATGCTGGTGGGAGAAATGCATAGGCATGCCTCTATCTGAAGGTATGTTACATGACGGTCTTGCATTCTCAGTTCACGTACGGCATCGACGTTTTCTGGCACAACGGCTGTTTTTGGACGACCTTCACGGAATTCGTCTTTGAGCGAGCGTCGGCCACGATTGAATTCGTTGTACCAGTTTTTCACAGTGCTATAGGATGGTGCTTCATAGCCATACAAAGATTTTAGTTCATCGATGACTCTTTTGAAAGTTGTGAAAAATGATCGCACGAAAATGTTCACGAGTTAATTCCATTTTTTGGCCGAGATGAATTTTTTAATTCCCTGTAAATAAAACAATTCACGATTAAATGACAAAACGTTCTGAGTGATGTTATGCTAAAAAATGTCAAACTTTCCAATGGAAATGTCAGATTGCACCTGGCAACACTTAGTGTTGCCCAGGCCAGAAATATATATAGCAGCCTCCGTAGTATAAAGTAACCATACGAACTGATCGATCAAAATCAAGTTTTTAAAGGTTGATACATTTCGACGTTCTCTACTTTTTTAAAAACAAAATATAAGGACATTCCAAATTTAATGTGGAATGAAATGTGACGTTTCTTTTTGAAGATTATCTCCTTCAAATGTTGGCCGAGGCTACGTCTCAGATGGTCCATCAGTTGAGTGCCATTTTCGATGACTCTTTCGAGCATTTCGAATGGTAACTAGCGAATGACAAGCGTGATGTTTTGTTCGTAGGCCTGAATCGAAGCGGGATTATACGCATAGACTTTAGACTTTACATATCCCCACAAGTCTTATGGTGCGATATCACACGTTCATGGTGGCCAAAAACGTGAACTTATCTGCTCACCGTAGTGTTATTCCATTGATTAATGCAATGCGTGAGAAATGATGCCGTCTTTTTGAAATCAAATATCGTCGAAATCACGAGTTTCAAATACTCGGTTATTATGGCGCGGTAACAGTCGCCATTGACAGTAACGTTCTCACCGGGATTATTTTTGAAGAAATTTCAATATTTTTTCAAGTTGTTCTCGGTACTAAATGTGGCAATTTTGCTTGTTTACATACCCATTGAGCAAAAAATGGACCTCATCGCTGAACAAAATTTGTCTCAAAAACGTCTAATATTTTTGGAACTTTTCATGGAGCGAAACGATGTCGCTTGGGAAGGTCGAGGGGCTTTAGTTCTTGCAGAAACTGTATTTTGTACGCTTTCAATTTGAGATTCCGAAGTAAAATGCGTCAAGTCGTTTCATACATCAGTTCGAGTTACTGCGTACGGCGCCGAATCGACTCTCCACGGTCTTCATGTACACTCTGAGCTACGGCTACTACTTATATTTTTGAACGTTATTCAATAATGAATGCTGGGTCTCAAGTTGCGAATAGTACGCTCAGTAGGTCGATTACATTGACTATTGAGCAAAGCGCGGGAAACACATAGTAATATAATACTATTGAAATCTTTGATACAAAATATTTTTACCGCGTCTTTTAATTAATTATTATCTTAAGCTTCAATTTTTATTAGCAGACGGTTTGTTGAAAATTTTTAAATTTCATAACATTGTATTTAAAGAGATTCTAATATATTGCAACAAAACATAAGGCGCTATTAGATATGTATATTGTACTCCATTAAACTCATAAAATTCAAAATCTATTTGATTACTTTGAGCTAACTTATCTAAATTTCTATGTGACCAAAAAATACTCACTTAATATTCACAACAAACACACAGTGGCACACCCAAACAAATTGAAAGGGCAATCACTTGGCCACCACGTGACTATCTCAGCGACCCAAACCGTGTGTGGAGTGCGGAGATAGCGAAAGTGTACGGCAACTTGACTTTGCTCACACATAAACCAAACTACATACATATGTACTCGTATATTTATGCTATAAAACACTTATCTTTCAAAGTATTTCAAACTTATTTAACCGGCAAGTGTTTTTTTTTTTTTTTTGAATTACGGTTATAGATAATACAAATACTTTAATTATAACTAAAACAAAACTTTTTTTATTATGCGAAAGAAAATTGAACTATAATTAAGCTATAAATAGCACCATTCTAAATCATACTCAGCACATTTGTGTGTATGTATGTATGTAGCTATGTTTCTATTGTTTGTATACAAGTTTTCACATTCGCCGTGACGTATCTGCAAATATTTGGTGAAGTGCTCTGTCACTTGCCGTTAATCATTGTATTATGATTTCAGCAATCGATACGAGTAACCTTCCATTTGACCTCATACTAAGTAATCCGTTATGTGTTAATGTATGAATGTGTATATTGCAGGAATCTGTGCGTTTGTTAGCCAGCATAGCGGACACCAGCAAAGATGGGTTGATCTCATTTGTCGAATTCCAAGCGTTTGAGGGGCTGCTCTGCACGCCAGATGCGCTCTACAAAACCGCTTTCCAACTATTCGACCGCAAAGGCAACGGCACGGTTCATTATTGTGAGTATGAAGCATAATAATAATTGTTAAACAATTTCATTAATAATTTTATTAATCGTCTATTACACACATTACAGCCGATTTCGTCGATATCGTACAAAAAACCGAATTGCATTCTAAGATACCTTTTAATTTAGATAGTTCCTTTATTAAGCGGTATTTCGGTGAAGTGAGTATATGCTCTCAAATATACTATATATTATTAATTACTAAATGAAATTTTTGTTGTTATTTGCGCAGAAAAAAAACCGCACCATAAGTTATGCGGAATTCACACAATTACTCCATGATTTCCATGAGGAATACGCAATGGAAGCATTCCGTAGTAAGGATCCAGCTGGTTCTGGATACATCTCACCATTAGATTTTCAGGATGTTATTGTTAAAGTGAAAAGGCATTTACTCACCCCCGTCGTCAAGGATAATCTAGTAGCGGTGAGTGACGTGCTTAAGCAGCAAAAAACAGTCCTGCACTCAACAACTAATTTTAATTATTTTTCCTCCGGCTCTGCGTTCGCATCAATAGGTCACCGAAGGTCACAAAGTGAGCTTCCCCTACTTCATCGCATTTACTTCGCTGCTCAATAATATGGAATTGATTAAACGCATCTATTTGCACGCCACTCAAGGTAATCGCAACGAACCCGTGACAAAGGACGAACTACTTTACGCCGCACAAACAATGAGTCAAATAACGCCATTGGAAATTGATATACTCTTTCAATTAACCGGCGCGCTGCATCAAACCGGGTAAGCTCCGACGTTCAATAAGTGTGGGCATAAACCACTTTATTTAGTTAATACCACCACCAATTAGACTCACATTTAACCATTCTCTCTCTCGTACATATGAAGAAAAGGTAGCCAAATATATTACATTAGAGAAATTATAGAAATTAGATAAATAGCAATAGCTTTAATATACTAGTGAATTGATAGTTGCGGGTCTATAATTTGGATATATCATAGTTTGTTAGGTTAGTGTGTCGTTCTTGTTTGTTCGACTTCCGTTTGTATTTCTATACTAAATAGAAGAAAGCGGTAGTTTTTCTTCAATATACAACAATAGTACAATATGTGGTATATTTAATTTAAATTAGAAGCATTTTAAAAAAGGTTTCATAGCTGATTTTTACCCTTCGACCATATAATATGATCATTACCTTCTTTCGGATATTTTACCAATATGATTTGTCGAGGTTTATCGGGTTTACTTACCAATTGAAACATGGTTAGATTCTCGACTCATATAACTAATATAGCATTACTTGACATAGTTCGGTAAGATGCTGCAACTCTGAGGGCTATGCCGGTGTTATTTTTTTAGCAAATCTGCGCAAACCTCTGCTCCGTCGAGTAAGATGCTGGTGATTGTTAGAGATGTTGGCCATTAGTCAGCTAAGATAAGAAGGGATTTTCCTGCCTTTTCTGTGGCATGCTAAATTTGTACTCAGAATGTTAATCTGGCGTCCAGTCTTACGTTTAGGTAATTCACAGCTTTTTGTGTCCTTAGAATATCCTTAGTCGTTTACATAATTACTACGAGATGAATGTGCTTGTTCGTCAGCAGTAGTAGGCCTTTTTTCTGTAGCTAGCTGAAGGTTATGTGAGTCAAGCAATGTTTGCGTCCGCATCATGATCTGATTCAGCTTTCTCCGAACTTCCTCTGTGGCTGGGGCTGTAATTACTAATTATAATTCGTCTTGTGCTGCTTCTGTCGTAACTTATATTTGTCGTGATCCTTCTCTAGTTTGCTACATAAGTTTTCTGTTGCTAAGATAGCTGCGCACCACATCCTTGAAGCTATCGGGGATTCTAACACTTTTTTCTAAAGCGTCAAGTCCGCCCATCCCGGGCCATTGAAGGCGTTACGAACGTCTAAAGTCATCAACAGAGCTATTCGCTTGTATTTGGTGCATCTGCGCTGTGCGTGTTCTACACTTTCAATGACGCATCGGATAGCGCTCAGAGTTGACCTTCCGGATCTAAAACCGTGTTGTCTTGGGGAGAGTCCGCCAGCCCCATTTATAGCCGCTTCCTGTCTAGCTGTTAAAGCAGTCTTTCATAAAGCTCTCCCGCTATGTTGAGCATGCATAGTGGACGGTACGCTGATGGCAAGCAGGGATCCCCTTTTCCTTTGCTGATTAGGACAAATCGTTGGTTCTTGATCAGTCAGTTTGAATGCAGTTATATGCTGTAGTTGGCCAATATGAACAATTTCTTCGGAAATTGTACCGTTACTTTGTATAATACGTTTTGAGAAATTTTGTGAAGATACACATCACATACATTTCGTACAATTTCTATAGCAGCTATATGCCGTAGTGATCCGATATCAGCGGTTCCTAGAAATAAGCAGCTCCTTGGTAAACTTAGAACGCAAAATTTCAGATACCTCAAAACCCGAGAGACTAGTTCGCATATAACAGATGGTCAGACAGACGAAGTTTGTACTCATGTTCTAACAAGGGCAAATATTTGTCGACAGATGTATTAAAAAGAGAGTCGGTAAACCACTAAACTTTATTTTTAGCTTTGCATCATTATCATCATTCATCATTCAGGCAAGTGACAGAAAAGTCTAGGTGTTATGACATTGAAAAATTTTCAAAATTATTCACTGGAATCTTTTTATTTAACTACCATTAAAATGATGGGTATAAGGTACATCAGAAAGTCATGCTTTATTTGCTCACATACATACATAAATATTTAAATATAAAAATGCATAAATTTTTCAAGATTTACGTTAGTGTCCATCGCATTCTCTCATT